>NW_019213358.1:136346-258086 GCF_002532875.2 Varroa jacobsoni | reverse complement strand
ATTAGCTGGAAACTGATCGTTACTATAAGGATATGAAATTATGGTATATCACTTCAAATATTCGTAAAAGCTCACCTATCAGTTAAAACCGTTGGCAATCTTCGATTGCGTTTGGCTTGTCTTTTGGGATTCATCCAAAGATTAAGCATGCAACTCGTAGATAAGCGATTAACAGTTAGGGATAATATTTTCGAAGCTCAATAATTTGAAATTTCGAAGATATTCTATACAGAAGCTGATGCATCATACACCAACGTATTTTTCTTACTTTTTTTTTCGGGTTTGTAGGTAAGGAGATTTAGCCAGCCAGAGGATATGTATTGTCTTCTGCATGCATATAAACTCGTGTATTTGCTGAAATAAACGAGCCCTGCATATGTTATCTGTCGGTAGTATGCTTCGTATGCATGTACTAGCTGTTTGCTCGTTAAGGCCTAGGCAGCCATATAACTTCTACCGCTTTTCTGCCAGTAACTGAAAATGGCATGGCTAAAAAAGGTTCTCTTCATGATCGGTCTTAGGAACTGGTGCCATAAAAATAAATAAATGCAGAGACTCTGTGTTTAGCAGCGTAAGGCGGAGTCTTGATTCTGACACAGCCGCCAAGGTTGTGTTTTTGTTCAATTACACAGATGGGTGAAATGCAGGTATGTATTATCTAGTGTCTCTGTTATAAACTAGATAGAAAAAAACAGGAACATAATGGTGTCGTGACTTTGTGGACAAAACTTCTCAATTGTATGATAAAAAAAAACCTTTTTTAGACACTACAAACTACTCAGCAAGACTATGGTCGAAAGTATTGATAGTTATTGTAAACAATCCTTGATGAACATCCACTTAAAAAAGGTATCTGCCATTACACTTGCAATATGACAGCGGCGAGACATCAAATTTTTAAGACATGTTCTGAAATTCTGAGCGACACGAAAGAGTTTTCGAAAGGGTTAAAATGCCAAACCTTCCGTCTGGTATCTGTTTAATGAGAATTAGAAAGTACAGGCTCAATCTGGGTCTAGTGGTGCCTCTAGGAGCTTCGTTGCTAAAAATTATTTCTACGAACTAATTACCCACTGATATTTAATTATGATACTTACTAAGTAACGATAATTTTAGGCATTTGTTTTTCATCGAACATTCTGGGGATAAAATAAAAATGGCGTTTACTCAGCTTAGCGGAGATCCGTTCCTGCAGAAGATCTAAACTCCAAGAGCAGTACTAACAGACTGCTAATCCGAATCTCTGCAAGCTTCAAGAAGGCATCATGGTACGCTTTACCATTTCACTGTATTCGCGTGAGTGCTACTCTTTTTTTTTAACTCTTCCTCGAAGCTCTCCCGAATGCACATAACCATAATACATCTTTATTGAGCTTTAATTCCAACCTTGTATGCGGAAACTTGAAGGAAGCCATACGCGCGTAAATTCAAAACTGAATAGCGGACCTCAAGTGACAAACGTTAATGAGTTTGTCATGTTGGCTCTATGCATAAGAGAATAATAACATTTACTAATAGAAGAGGGTAGTAAAAAAAACATTTGTATGTTAGTTATGTCGAAGTAAACATTTTCTTAGAAATTTTCTCTAGTTCAGCGCGTTAGACTAGGTACAGGTCGTGAAACAAGCAAAGCTAGAATGTAATATATAAGATGCCTATTTTATGCTTGTTTTCTTGCCGATATTTGCGGAGCTGGTCTACGGTATAAGCGTCCATCTGGTTAACTTAGAATTTTAGCTCAGTTTACTTCCAGTATAGTATAATAACTGGATAGGCCTTTTCTATCGTTGGTTGTTAGCCAACCTATTAATACATATGATGTACATACATACAATGTCTGACGCTCGATTTTTCGCTATCGAATAGGGCAATAATTTGCCTCGATGACTCGTATGAGCCGGATGGATTTTGATCGTGCAGAATGCACATGTCGCCTATGTTGAGTAATCTATATTTAACAGGTTTTCGTAGCTGAACAGATATTCTTTGCGAGTGTTGTTTTAAACAGTACTTAGCAATGACGTTGATGGAGCCATTTCGGTTCCTTCTTTGTCCTGGGTAGAATGTATGACTTGCAATAGTCACTGTAGTTATCGGGCGGCTGTTGACTGTCGCTTCAACATTGATCAAAACTATGGCATGTTCTTAAAAGTATATACAGTTTATTCTTCAAATCTTTCGGAACGAACGCATTTAATTAATTAGTAGTACGGGATAAATGATGTAGTGTATTGTCACATGATCTTCTGCAGAGCAAACAAAAAGTACACCTGTTTGCTTCTAATATGCTTATAAATAAACTGTATTTCTTTAGCCGCTCGTTTAAAGATCAATACGTTACCTGCGCTTAAATTTCCAATCATTGAACCTTTATTAATAAATCTGCGTAGCGAAAGTAAAAATTCAAGCTTTGTCAGATTTGGTAAGAACTGCAGTTACGTAAACAAATAATACGTTGTAGTGCTCTCCCTCCATTTTTCGTTGTAGTCATTCCGATAAGAAGTAAAGACCTGCAAAATCAATTTCTCTATATATAGATGGAGGATAGTTGGGTACCTGCTGGTGTCGATTGCTGAGCGCGCCGTAAACCTCACGCAAACTATACACTTAGCAAGAACTGATTTTGTTACCTTGTTTGCCTGGAGAGTTAAGTACAACGATCTAAGATGATACAATGTCATTGTTGCTCCCCTGGCATGACCGTACTTTACTATATGTATCTGTCTTATCAATAACTTGACAAATTTGTCGTAGCCTGGCAGTAATATTGGGTATTTTTCGACACAACAAAAACCTTTGGACCTTTCCAGCCGCCAAAGTGTACCCTCTTCATTTTCTGGAGCTATGAATGGATAATGGTATTGATAGAACGTGCGGTTCTTTTTTGAAACTTTATTGTTGCACGTGATTTCTATTAGAAAGTTATTTTTTTAACACTTTGGAGAAGCAAATAATGCGCCGATTTGAATTCGTTAGCCATAGTGTATTCGCTGCAATGTTTGGAATCCCGCGGTCCACCGCATTTGTTAATGAATCGCCTAACATATGCCACGTAAATACGACTTTAGGGCAACTTAAAGACCGGCCGACGTCCAGGAAAAATTTGGGTACAGCCGACGAGTTTTATAAAACGCGCAGATCGATTTTTTTCCTTTCGCAGTCGAATTATTGAACGACTAGGAAAAGCTTTTGAGAGTGTGTTTTATATGAAGTATAGTTGCTTATTTGGGTCGTCAATTCAAAGATTTAGTGTTTCCAGGTTATATAGTGATAGATCTTTAGATACTACATCCTACCTGGTTTTATTTTGGACTGACTTCATGGCAATCTCTGACAGTGATAGGATTAACTCACAATGATAAGAATGCCGTCTGTGAAGTGTGACACTTTATCCAGTATCACTTCTATAAGATCTCGGCTGCTTCTTGCTGCTAATCTGGCAGCAATAGGAGCGGTTAGAAGCTTTAATCTAAAAATAAGGAATTCAAATTTGAGCGGTGTCAACATGTCGGTGTGGATATTTTCGATCTAGCTTGTACACCCATAAACAAACTTACTATCGCCGCTGGATACGAGCTCTTCTCACATGAAGTCCTTGTTGCTCAGCGCTAAGGACTACTGAATATGTATTGAATGGTGCACTTAGAAACCCTTCCTAGATTTTCCATAATTATCCGAGTCATTACTTGATATCGCTTCAACCCATTGTTTTCTCTTTATTTATAGCAAACCAAAGGGACATGTATTTCTGTCAGGTCCTTTAGTAAAGTTTTTTAAAATGTTTCTGTGCGAACGTTTTAAGAACTTTGACGCATGATACACTTAACGTTTCAAATACTTAGTTCCAACTTACATCTAGTATTAGCATCAATTAACATATTGGTGTCTATGTCTATTTCTGAAATAATAAGTAAGCAATACGTAACGTATTGCAAACTCAAGAATCACTTTTTAGGAGACACCTTTACAGAAAAAAGGTCCTTTGCTTGGCCTCACTTGTAACTTCCCTTGCAAAATCATTCATATAAAATGAATCCATAACCTGAGTCGAGAAATCTATCTTTACGAAAATCTTTGCGTTTCACCTTCTAGATGATACTTAAGCCTTAACAATTACGAGCTGCCAATGAAAGTTAAATCTAGAACTGAAGCTCAATAATGCCTTAGTGAGGACTTTCGTATTATTCGAGATGGCAAAAAGCCAAAAATCATAAATATGTATCATTTATTTCGAATTGGTGAAGTTTTTTGAAAGTACTATAATCGCCAAGTTCTTTGCCGAACTCGTAAAAAAGCCTTAATGATGCCTGGCGACAGAGATGGCCTTCTCGCGAGCACGCCGTTCAACGTTAATGTATTACTGGTCCGAACGCCTGCATCTTCACATAGTTTCAAGTAAGTGGATTCTGAAGAAAGCTTAACTACTGTTGACACTGAAAGGTAATGAACTGAGCGGCCTGTCAGTCTAAACGCTGCTTTGTTCGCGTAACCATACTTTTCAAATGATTCAACTAGCTCATCGCCAATACTTTCAAAAGATTCTTATTTTTACTGGCTAAGAATATTAAACGCTTAAATTGACAATTTCCCGTTGTCTCCGAGACATTAAACGCTATCTTTAAACGGCAGCTAGACAACATATCCGCCCTTGGGCACTATATCATCAATAAATTGTTTAAACTCTTTGCGATTATGTATTACACTGCGGAGCCTCAAAACCTAGATTATCTGGATCCTACAAAAGAGCATTGAACCCATTTGTATAAAGGCATTATCATCCGGACCATCAAACTAAGGGGGCACTGTTACTTGTGGTAAAATGACCGTGTTGATTTGGGGTGGCATTGACTGCCGAGCAATTTTTACCAAAAAACACACATCAAGGTTGTCTAAAAATGTGACAACATATTTAAAGACCCTTCTTTCGTTTAACTCGTTATGTGTGGCAACATATCTGTGTCTAATCATGATTCAACATTTGCAAACACCTGGCTTCTAAAAATGATACCGGCACAGGGCCATCTGCACCACTGACTACCGATATGCGACCCTATGTTATATAAATTATGTCCAGTGCCTTGACCGATATCTTTAGATTCGATATGAAGCGGCTGCTAAAATATAGTTGGTGCATTGAATAATTCCTGAACTTGGACATATTATTCACGGTATAAAAAAAACAAGTGTTAAATACCCACGTCTTAGACTTCAGTTCTATTATTGTCATAACCAATACGATGGTACAGTAGATAAGGTCGAACAGGTTTATATTTTCTTTTTGAAGGCTCAATATTTAAGATATCTCGTGTAATAGTATAAACCATTATCGTATACAGAAATACGTAATGAAATTATAGATCAATCCTGGTCTATTCTTCAACGTACCATTGTCCAAGGCTTGTTGCATTCAATAAAACGCAAAGCAGCGGTAAAACCATTTCCTACTTTTCGTGATAAACTCCAACTCAGCAGAAAGACAACAATATGTCATTTTGATGCCGACACCATACGAGTGAGTTGTATATGCAGTGTACGGAATGCACACCCTATTTTAATACTGACAACTCTATGCAATATATGTATACTTGACTATGGCTTATTCATGGACACACGCAGTCGCTGAATAGTCGTCCACCAGGCAATAACAGGTAGTCTTTTCTTGTAGTAGTAGTCAAGTTATTGCTATCAAATTTAAAGATGTAAAGGAGATAATAATAATAGCAGGTTGGGTTCGAGATTCCCACCGAAGAAAAATATTAGGTCTTTAAATTGGTAGAAATTTAATTTAGTATGCTGTTTTTTTTATAGGTGCACCAGATAGGTGCTCTCTTCCATAAAGAAAGTCTATATGCGTTCAAAGTATACATGTTATGTTCACACAATCTGTACGTTCATACTGTATATTTCACCCCTTTTCGATCGCTGTCTTAGCAATCTAGTAACTATAACGGTAAGAAACAGTTATTATATTACGTTCGTCAACTGAATTACCTGAAATATGTCCGGTGGATAACAAAGCTTAAGCACAATAGGTGTTAGTAGAAAACAATTTATTGAAAATAATAATTGTTTTGTAAGACACATGCCACAAAAGCACTGGCGTACTTCAATAAGGCAAGAGTGGGGTAAAATGCAAATCAAGGTACAAAATATGTAACAGTGCAAAACACAGAGCTTGCAGAAAATGTTTGACGCGACACAGAATAAATCACGGGTAAAATGACGTTCAGAGCTGCGTCTGCTAAAAAATTTAGCTTTCAAGCATCGAGTACTGCAATGACATAAATATTGGAGTATTATTAAGCAACGTACCGCGAGTACAAAATGTTACGAATTTCTACAACAAGCTCAATACATAAAGCAAGTCTGGCGTAACTGTCAGCAGGTAAGAGTTCTTAACCACTACTATTTAAACTATGTGCTCGATGCATTTGACAGGTATTTCTAGAAGTCGCTAGAAGTTCCTTAGAACAACATGAGGTAAGCAAAGCATGGCCTTCTTAACAGATTAGCGGGCCTTTTTTTGTGTTGAAACCTGTAAACTCAACGTTGTATTAGGTTCCATGCATTTATTAGGAGTATATATTGTTCGAGTTGATAACTTGTGGAGAATATTAGTCTCAAAAGAACGGAATCCACTAACAGCAATGATATTTTACCTGACTACGATTAAAACCTAATTCATGTATTAAACTCAAGCAAGTTCTCTGAAGGGCCTATAAAAATCGGAGTCGATTCATATACCACGTCTTAGATGGGCCATACTGATTTCGATAAAGTTCAGATGAGAAAAACGCAATACTAATATCTCATGGGAAAATATGCAAAGTCCTTCTAGCACTAGATAACATGTGAAGTACGGACAACGTACTTCCTAATGATTTTTCAAATTAAAGGTTTTAAAGATACACCATCGCGGTTAACGCACTGAAGCCCCCAATGGTAGGAAAAGTATACAGAACCCTTCAATCTATGTTGTAGGTTATTAACGAGATGTCGAAGTTATCCGCAATGGAATATCTCAAAGACGATTCAGAACAGGAACAGAGACAAGGTTTTTAAAAAAGTCCATTTAGACGCCTACAGTCATGATGCGAGTGAGGATCTCTACCACGATTGAGTGGGAAAGGAAGATGACCGAGGAAGCTTTTATACATTTATTGATTATAGCCAAAACAAGCAAGGTTCCTGACATACATACTTTGCTTTGTCTAAGTGTTTCAAGTTTTTACACGTAGTATCCCCGTTGAACCTTACTTCATGCGGCTAGCCCAAGCATAAAACGAAGTGTATCTATGCTCGGCTTTGAATGAAGATTACCTCATATGTCCTCGAGTTACCAGTGGATCTGCATGAAGACAAATCAAGTGGTTTGATAAGTTTATCTTTATGGAGGTACACGACATTCGGTCGGACTGCTATACCTGGACACATTTTTTAATGGCCCATAATGGTGTCTGACAAATGTAAAAAACCACCGAAACGCACTATGTGCTAAGCTTAATTTACTATCATTACTAGAGACTAATTGTCTAAAACAAATACTGATCGGCATCTTTTCAGAAACGAACGATCGATACTTATTAAAACATATATAAGCTAACATAAGTATCCGATATATACATGTTTCACTTAGTCTATAATATACCCTCATAAATATTAACATTTAATACATTCAAGTAAATCAATAGCGCGTCATGCACTAAAAATTATTACGGTTAGTAAATGATCATCAGTAGCTGTGGTCTTGGCTGTTTATGACATCGTGAGTCGAGTTGATGACCATTATCATAATATAAATAATTAGCAACCTCTCTCGTTTTTGTTTCCTATAACATCTCGTGGGATATCGTTTACTCATAAGCACATATACAGGCAAATTTATGTGGATAAAACGAAAGTGTGTTTTATAAAAAATGGTTTTTTATTTAGCTGTGAAATCTAGTTTACTGGATTGACAGGCGTACAATTTAAAATTAGAAATTTTAACAACCGAGTAACTTTCTTTAAAAATACAAATTGTGTACGTATACGCTGTTGTCGGGCTTGACGCAGCGATTCTTGTTATAGTATATAAATCTTTTTAACTGACCTGGTTGAAGGTCCAAAACACTAATAATTTACAGTATTCGTGTCGTAATCATAAAACAATACTTTAATAAATAATTGCATACTATATAATATTACTGTTCTGGCTTGGTTTTTAGAGATTTCATTGGTAGTTTGCATTCTGCGGAATCTGAGGCTAGTGGTAAACCTCTTAAAGACCGCGCGCTTCTATAATATATCGTTTTAAAATTTCATATACTAAATGTAGGATGCTAGGCTTAGATCCGGATTTATTTTCTGTAGGTTGTCTTTCAGGCTTAATCTAACGTTTTTTTTTCATAGGCTAAAAGTGTCATTGCTGTCATTCAACGTATCTTCGATTTACCTTGGTTACATGTTTAATTCGGAACCTAAACCGCTTATTAGCAATTTTTGAAATATCTCTTCTTTGTTCCGCAAATAACGTTTTGATAGTAATCCTGGGTTAAGCGATATTGATGAAGCTCGTCAGCAAGATTGCAGACCCGTGTCGCTTAAATTTGCTTCGGCCAAAAAATCCAGCTGAATTAAATTTTGGATCGACAGCAAGCTAAAACTCTTAAAAATACCAGTGTTTAAAACGGTCAAAAAAGATGGCGAAAGACTCATAAAAACTGATCGATGTAGTCCACTTGGTTAGCGATAGATACTCGCTTTTCGAAGACTACCGTTAATTTCCTTCAAAAAAATCCACATATATCGGAAATATTTTTTTGATGAACTCTTAGATATTTTAAATCTAAATCTTAGATTAGATCCTCTAACTTATGGAAGTGTCCTTAGGATTTTCCGTAAACCGCATAAAAACTGTTAACAACGTTAACCCTCAATTTCGGCTAAAAAAGAAAGTTTTATTTGGTGGAGCAGGGTTCAGCGCGAAAAGTTTGTATAATAGTCGTTTTCGCTTGAAATCCGATAGGTACACACACATAACCCAATTCATATTCTAGGTGAACAATTGTTGGCAATTGACTTATAACTTTTTTTGGAAGTTTTGGTGTACAAAGTGAAGACAACATAATTGAGTTATGTTGTAGGCAGTATGCCTGCAACGATTTTTGCTGCAGCGTATTGCATGCGCACATAGTGACAAATCACCCTGGTACCACGATCGGGTCACTTGTCTGTACTTGCCGGTTCAGGGACATTTATCTACTTGCTAACGACATTGCTGCTACGAAAAGCTCATATCCTATTTTCATGCGTTTTGCGGGTCGGACAAGCTGCTACAAACTTAATAAAGACAGCAGGGGTATGAGCAGGCGAACTCGGCCTTCTAGGCCATTACCCTCTGCCCTTTTTTTTACCGACAATGTTGAATGAACATTTGGCCAACGTTGAGCTATTGCTTTCCGCGACATTGCCATGTAGGTCCGCAACGGCCAGCCCTAGACCAAGAAGGGAAATTTAACTCAGATTCGTATCTTTTTGCCCTTATTTTCCTATAGTAGTCTGTACTTTTGGATAGCAAAACTTTTCATATATTACCGCGGAGCATCTCCGTAGGCTGGGTGTGGCTACCAATACCATTCTAATCGTATAAACGATTTGCAGCAGGGGACAAACATGCAGGAAACCAAGATTCGAACATTTTTGGCATATCTGAGCCTTCTGTTTTTTGTCTCCGCATAGCATATATGTGGCGTATTATTAAGCTGCACGACTGGCATAGCTTGCCCTATGGTACCCAAGGCTTAAGCATAATAGACCCATTGTATTTCCAACGTAAGTTAAATTAACTACAGATTTTATTACATAGCGGCGTAGTAAAAGTATAGATTGCACCGAATAACAAATTCTTTGTGAATTAAAATCTCGTCTTGTTAAGTGGTAGAGCGAATTAAGGTCGCACTTATGTATGGTTCCATATATCTGTAATCAATATCGACAATATAACACAAAGGCCCTATGACTCGTTGCGTAATTTATGCCAACAAAAATATTCCTATTATAAAAGCCAAAAATGAGATTTCCTTTATTTTCTCTGACCATGAGAATTTACTTTGCTCCTTTATGTGCGTGCTCATAAACATTGCACAACAAACGTGACAATTTCTCTACAGCTATCCTCACAAGGTGCCATGTTTATGAGATGCGTTCTTTGAAATCGTTTTTGTAAAATACAAAATATGATCACATTTTGCTGTGCTTGAAGATTTCCCATTTGCCCGTATGTTGTACAGAGCGTCCCCAGAATATCCGAAGAAGTAGTATTTAGTCCAAATGTTCATAATCATGAAGAACTGGGCCTGCAACTTACACGGCAATAGCTTTGAGCAACCAAACTGCGAACATCTCACACTTTCAGGTATATCTCTAAGACTCCTTAATGCTATACGTTCAAGTATTATCCTCTTATAGTTTTCGCAATACATAAAGTCAGTAATCTTAAATCAAAGCTGGCCGTATAAAATATGAAGCTAGGGTAGAGTACTGGTCATCATTTAAAATAGTAGCTTCATTGTCGTTTCGCTACGGTCCTTTTGCGATGGTGACATATAGCAGCGTACAGAATATCCGAATCCTAATGCGGCTCTACGCATTTTTATTGGTGGTCGAGGCACCTACTTGTACTGTATAAATTACGAAATTACAGAAATCTTATTTTAGCTATTTTATTTATTGTTTTTGAAATTCTAGTAAACGTTAGATTGTTGAAACTTTTACAAAACAAAATATTTGCATATACCCCAAAGCCATTCTCTAAATCTAACTACAAGCGTTTTTCTGGTACCCCATAGCTTTACAACCCCATTATCTTCATTTGCACTACAACTTGTCATAGGGTTATGAACTCCTGTGGGATCATTTAACACAGTTAGTTGTTAACGGCGATGGAATGCTTCGTCGAAGATGTAAAGCAAAGCACTCTGCGAGCGAAGAAGCAGCGTATGTGCTTCAAATCTACTTTAATCCTCAAAGTTGTGAGGGCACTGTAAACGATGATGCGTGAATCCGTTTTAAAGTGCGCCGACTTATCCTTTGGATCAGAATAAGAAGGTAAGCTGATAAGATTACCATTAGATCAAAAACTATTAAATCCACAGCCTCGTTCACCTGGCTAAAATTATTTGCACGTGCAGCAAAGAACCAAACAACCCAAAGTTCCAAAAGCAACGTACTACTAGGTATTTCTTTTTAAAAATACAGAAGAAAATTATTTGAAATTCTTCGTTTTTAAAACATCTAATAACAATTCTCTGTCCTCTTATTAGTTAACGATTTTGTCGTGCGTACAAAACTCACCTTACATGATTGCCAGGTTCGTCGTCACACACGGCGAAGGGACATATCATTGATGATGGAGAAGAACAACAGGTGCTTTTGGTCGACGTACTCCAGACTTTTTTAGCTGGTGACTTAAGACTCGGCTTGACCTACCAAACATCTACAAAACGTGGGCTTCTTCATATTCATGCTCTCCGCTGCCTTACCATATATGGCACACAAATGTCGACTTCCATAAAGTGCTAGGACAAATGGTTTGGCGACACCTTTGCTAATGATATGTCATTGAAACGACGAGTTTCACTTAGGGGTAGAAAAATGGTGATGCACTTAAGTGGCGTTCTCCATGCGAGTTAAACTGCGAGGTTTTTAAGTTTTGCCGGTCATCACCTGGGAAATGTTTCCGTCTCTATCTCGTCTAGTGTCCGCATCGAGGGCTAGATATTAGCGGTTAATAAAGCCATAACTGCCTTCACAATATATTTTTATAGTCGCCGTGGTTCAACTACACCGATGCAACCGTAGCGTACAAACACCATGCCGCTTAACTCCTTATTGCTTGGTTACCATTTGCTTCGTCGGTTCTGAATGCTGTTGAAGATGCCCTCTAGGCACTGCAAAAAAAAAAGCTGTCAGAGCTGTAAATTTCGATTTTAGCTCCTCACAGATCACGTTCTGCACTTGCTCGAGTTCGTGATCCCGTAGAAGCACTAGCATGGCCTTTATATGCAGCGCTCCACTTATGCGACCGTTTGATTCTCTTGGAATACGTACGTCATGCTCTCGTAGTTTACGTCAATACCTGTACGCAGTAGTCATGACTTTCGACTGTGTTGATTCACGAAACGTGTCCGACTTTTTTCACGTGAGTTCGAACCACGGCTTCTTTCAAAGCATTTGTAGACGATCTAGGACATAATTGAAGTGAAACTGTGAAAGTCAAGGGAGATGACGCTTCGTTTAAAGGAGCCGATTATTGCAAGCGATATGCTTTGGTCTGGCAGCAAGGTGACTTGTTGTGCTAATTTGTTAACAATAATACCCAGTGGACAGTTATTGATTTCCCAACAAAAAATAAAAGGTATTTAAGGCAGCCACGGCCAACCCATTCAACCCACAAACGCTCGGACTGAAAACGGCGCTAGCCCATTTTGACTGGTATGGAACCCCGCGAATATAGAAATATCTCACGGCAAATCAGCTTCACTACCTCGATTGCCTTCAACGTATCATAGGCATATATCTTTAATCAGAAAACCGAGTTGTCTATTGAGCTATTGGACATGCGAGACACGTGGTCTGCAAAACGCTCAAAAGCAAATCCAAAGACGAATGCCGCTGTCGGCGATTCGGAAACCCTGCACTAGATATCGCGTAGAGTGCTCTTCGCGGACTTCTCTTCTTAATGCATTGGCGCGAATGCCCCGTACACGTTAATAATTCCCCATGTTAAGTATATGTTAACTTTTTTTTTTAACCTACGTTATAATAATCACCAAAGAAAAGTGTTTCACACATATTTTAATTATAAAATACTTTGGATCACATATAACCTACACAAAGTCTCGATGTACTGTATACAGCGTAGCCTACCAGCTTGACCACTTTAACCATTTTATCCATTTATAAAAAAAGACCCTGCAAATAAAACCAGCCACAAATACAACATATCACTAAGCAAACCAAATTTCCAGTAGCTCCGTACACACATAGGGAATGAGGCAACCCTTGCTCTGAAACATCTTCCAACGACAGAAATTTTTAAATTAAATAGCACACTTTGAGAAAAAAAACATCAATTGATGTTATAACATTGTACAGTCATACATATGACTGTACAGTGTTGAATAAAAGCAATTAAGTCGGTGTATGAAATGTACGTGAACAACACACATATACAAAAATCAATAAAACAAATGTGCGCGGGTAGAGATTCAAAACGTAACCCAAAAGTTGGGGAGGGGGGGTGTTCTCTATAATTGAAGCGTGAATAAACATGACATCCTTTAGCGAATAAATATGATGGCTCGCATTTGAAGGACACGGTTATTGTTTTTGTTTCCCAAAAATTATTTTAAATATATAGTGACATCTTAGATATATTGTCGCTGTTCTAAAAAACAAAACGCTAAGACTGCGGGTTCGGAGTAGCTAATGCCAACCTCTTTATCAACTTATTAACATTCTAACTTAAAACTCAATAAAATTTCAGCCGAATTTTGAGAATGATTTCGCTCTTAAAAACCTCTTCGAGTCGTCTTGCGTATAGCATACATCGTAAGTTGAGCGGGTGTGCCCTTATCTGTATTCCATTCGCCTTATTTGGCCCTTAACCTGACCATAGGCATTCTTTCTCAAACATGATGCGTACTTTCCGTCCGCGAGCTTGCGAGGCTCTGCTGCTGTGGTGCAGTCTCTGAATTTTCTTCTCTTTAGGACGATCTCCACCTGAACATACCTTGACGAAACAGGTCACAACCGTCCTCCTTTCTTCCTTCACTCGGTTTCAACCACCGACCATCCTCTAGCTCTTAATAACACCGACTTCGTGCTCCATGTTTACGTCCTCTGGTACGCTTCATGCATCTAGGCCAGACTAGGCCGTTCTCTGGACGCAGATGCTTATATAAGTTATATGACTCGCGTCTTCCTTAATTAATGAAGATCTTACTGTATTCATATTATCACTCAACTATATTTTATAAACAATCTTTTATATCAAAATATTTACCTATTTTACAGATCAGCTCTTACACATGGGCGAGATACGAGGCACAGCCCAACTTTACCTATCCTTTACCAAACAGCTGTATCTCAAAAACCTTTTGCTTTTACATTCCGCATCTAAAGTCCTCCTTATCGCTTCACCTTTAACCTTCGAAATCGTTGCCAAATAATCTATGCCTTAAATAAATGGCACACAGCACAATTTGGTCCAGATAAACTCGAATAAATTACAACAGATTTGAAAAGCTTAGAAAACGGCCCTTTATTCTGTTTAAAGTAAAATCGCCAGTAAGTCAAGTGATGTTATTGATTAGACTTAGGATAAGATATACTATTATCTTATCCTAAGTTTTCTAAAATCTATCTTATTTTTGTTACTACAGTTGATTTTCCACTGATTCATACTGCAATAACGATGGTAATATTTATGAAACGTACCAACACACGTCTTATCAGAAACGTCAGTCAAGCTTAACAAAATAACAGCTGAGCGCTATCTGAAAGAGATGCTTGCGGCGAACACGCTAGCTAGGTTCATGATAATTTTAGTATATTTATAATTTCTGTATAAGTAATGATCTTTATCATTTACTGCTTTCCTTTTCAATTTTTTTTATTAGCTAATGGCCAGATACGGGAACGCTTTCCAAGCAGCTTAAAATATGCAATATTAAATGATAAAACACAAAACTTCTCACATATATTATTTGTATTCTACAGAAGTAAGATTTTAAGGTCAGACAAGAAAAACAATGATATCTGAAATGAAACAAAACATTAAAAAGCTGTATAAAACATTAGGTACTAGCAAAAGACAAATGGGCTAAGGAAGCAATAAATAATAACCGCTAGCAGATCTACGCCTCAGAAACCTAACCAGCGTATGTACTTACTTACATGTGGAAAGCCTACAACACTTCTTAAGTTCACGTTCTAATGCTGTTTGGCGTATTTAAAGTCTCGGCCATCTCCCCTAGTATTAGAAACCTTTTACCCAAACGGTGAATTCAACCTTCTGTAAGTCAAGACATTATTTACTTGGTTCGTTTTCATCAAGGACATATATATTCTTAGCAGACGAAATTTTCAACATACATTCTGATATATATATATTTAGCTCATAACACTGGCAACTGCTTTACTTTTTCATGTAACTATTCCTTGGCTAGTCGCTGGTAAAGCATATGCTTCTGACCGTTTGTCAGAGGCATATGCTTCATCCAACTCCAATGAGATGATGCAATGAAGTTCAACCTCCGTTTGGAATGAGAGCATCCAAATGACTCGAGCTCTAAAAATTACCCAGAAACAATAACTATGGTATATTTTCGGGCTCATGCTGAGTTGTTAGATTGACCATTTACGTCAGGTTAGGGCACTCTTTTGGGGAAGGTAACAACGATATGAAAAGAGCATTTTGACGAAATGACTTTTTAGCTATATGTAGTATTGTTATGTTCACATAAGAATAGCTCCCCTTAACATTCGTGCATTCCGGCGCCGCATGTATGCGTTTGAGCCATTCGTCACGACGATTGCCTTTGTCACCACTCTATTGACAGGTTATATAGGATTACAGCGAGGGCGACACCTTTGTCAAAAACAGAATGGTTATTCTAAGAAATGGGTAGCATGTCATTTTAAACTCTTCGGATAATCAACTAATTTTTACAGGTCAATATAAAACGATTGTCCTTCCTTGAACATATAGTAAGATAAGTTGAATAGATAAGTTGAAACACTAGGTAGATTAACAGCGGTGGGTTGAAATGACTAAATAATTATTTTAAATCGAAAATGAAAACAATTCATTTGAGTTAGATGGTAATACATATCCGTTTGAATTTAAACAACTACAATTACACAGTGATATCTCGTCATTTAAGGTTACCAGCGACACTGACTCTCAACACTTGTCACATTACCGGTTTCACTTGCTGAAGTAACACAAGTTCATGTGGTTACTTCCATGAATTGAGTTTACCGTCGACGGGAAAGTTGCTTGGACCAAAGGCTCCCAGAGGGCCGATGATGCCCGCGGCGCTGATTCCCTGGTATTATACACCGTTCCTGTGCCTAATAAATAATCATCATTACAATCATCAACATCAGCAGCAGAGGCAGGGACTTCGTTGGTGCAGTGTGTGTTCTGTGTATGGTATGTGTTCTGGATAAAGGGGGTCACTAAGAGGATTGCTCTATGACGCTGTATAATATATAACAAAAACGTGCCGTCACGGAAGTCCCATCAATTTCGATGCCCCTTGTGTAAGGTAGATAGGGACTAAGGGAGCAAGGGGACGTTAAGCCCGTGACACATCAAGTTACAAGAGCTGATACTGAACGAACAAACTTTTAGGCAGGTAAAAAGGCGCCATGACTACTGCACGTTAAATGATACTCCGTGAAGTCTCTATGAATTAAGAAGGCACCGTATTGTCTGCTCAGTTAGGTCTTCATAGCGTAAATAGGATTAAAATTGCTTAAAAAAATTTTAAAAAAAAAAGGAAATTCCTCTACAAATTGCTTCCTGTAAACTTTCTTCTATAATGATTTTTCATAACGTGTGGCAACCAAAGTGTATTTGCTGTGTTACTCACGCCTGTATCCAATTCTCATGTCAGATTGTAAAACTGTATTTAACGACGTTGCTAAAAACCTGCAATAAATTCCGCAGAGCAGGGTAGGCTGATAATACTTTTAATTTTCAACTCGACGATAATGCTACAGCTAAAAAAAATACTGATGATATTGCGAACTCAACTCCTTGACTATGCTAGATCTCGTTCATGTTCAGAAGGGCAATATCTTTGAACATCTAATCGTCTCTGATCAAGTGAAGGTTCGAACACTAAATTACTGGAGGTTAAGACAGAATTATTTTATGATGACCGGAAGATTTTTTTTTTCTATATTTTTAGATCAGCTGAATAAGTCTTTTTGCGCAAGAAAATTTTAGGTACAATCTATAGAAGCATTAACTCCGGCAGAGATCATTGCAACGGTTAGCTTCAATAACTGTTATGTAGTCACCGATGACCGATGCGACATCCAAGAACAAGCTACGATGCCTCATTAAAAAACAAAAGAGATTAGATCTTTAGAATATTTTCTTTAGAATCTTCGAAATATTTTTTAAAAAATTTGAAGTGCTTCAGCCATCAAATTGGTAAATTGAAAAAATTGAGCAGGATATTGGATTTAATCAAAAATTACATTATATAATTACATTTGAAATATTAAATTTGGATTAATCATTCTACATTTGTCCTATGTACGCTGGCTTGCTGAAACCAATACCAGATGCTTTAAGTTTACGCTATCTTGTTTCCTTAAAAAAGCAAAATTAAGATGTAGACGACAAATTTGTGCCCTCAAAAGAAAGAGGAAAAAATCTCCTATTTTCAAGGCGTTCCAAAAAAGAAGGCAGCTATTATTTGCTTATAATTATTATTGGACTGAAAAGCATGAAACTGTAGATAGCAGCTACAAGTGTATGTTTTGTGAGACTTATCACAATTCAACTAATATCAATGATGAAAGCTTAGAAAAATAGAATACAGAAACTCTGTAAAAAAATATCTGAAAAATAGTTATTGAGCAAATGAATATATAAAACGAATAAAGAGTGTGTCGTATAAAGGTGTTGTTTAAAAAAAAAATTGTGCGAAAAAATAAACCACAAAGTACTACGTTAATTCTAGCCACCAGGAATATGGGGCCTATTACCAAAAAGGCATTCCATTATCAGTTCACATTAAAAAAAATATAGTAAGATTCAGTTAACAATATTAAAACTAAGCACATCAGGTACGCATATGGATGTTATTGGCGATTATCGTGCCCCGAAAGGATTACTATTGGTTTGCTATCTAAAAATAGAAATTTTATATAGACAATTGCACGTATCGTTCATTTATCGTAAATGGTGATTTATCGTATGGCAAATGATTTAAATGCGTTTGCGATAAATGTTTGAGAACACAACAGTGGAGTAGAAGCACAGTATAGCTGATACACTAAAATGAATTAATGTAACTCAGCAAGAGTCCTTCGTAGGCAATCGAGCTAATAAATTATTGCCCATTTCAACATTTTATTTGAGCGTGTTGTGGTTTCACTAACGCGTGACTGATGTCTTGACTGACAGATAATTTTTTCTAGATGACCAAATTACCTGCTAGCACACATTTATGGCAACAAAAGCATACCTCAGAAAGATGTCTGCATCTCCTTGCACCCACCGCGTCATTGATACCTTAACCTATTGACACGGCGCAGTCCGACTAATACAGAAGTGCACTCATTGAGAGTTTGCCAGGTCACGAGAACGAATCGAGGCAGAGTAATGGCTAGCGTCGTGCTTTCTTGCAAAAAAGCACGATGCCATGTACGAACTCGATTTTTGTTTGCAGGTGACACTATTCAGAGATAGAAATTGACATTTAGTATCTTGATGTAAGTATGAGATAGACAGAAACAGAGTCTACTCCACCGGAAACGTGCAGACATTTAAGAGCTCTTACTGAGACTTTATCGCTGAATTACAAGTGCTCAGTTTTGTTAAACTGATCACACCCACGCGGATCCTGAAAGTACGACAAGGAACCGCCTCAAATGGTTGAAAGAGACTGACTTGATGTCTTGAAAAGCAATGATTAAACTTAACAAGTCGCGGTCATGTGCATGACAGGAGCACAAAAGAGGACAAAACAAATGTGCGAATGCCAAAATGAAGAACAGCGTAAATATAATATGGACGCAAGAGAGTACCCTAAGAAAACGTCCGGCATGGGGCTATACGTGCGACTAATACGGTAACTTTAGTCGCATGTGAACAGAACAGAACACAACATTAGGGTTGTACGAGATGGACTATCGAAAAATATCGAGGTCAAAATCAATCTCTTCTAGACGGAGATAATGGGCCAAATACCTGAACGGAAGCTATAAATGAACTTGCAGGTTAAAGATCGACGCAAAACTCATGTGTCCGACACAGGAGTAATATGCAACGTCCTAGCTTTAAAGAAATACATGAGATTGAGTACCTATAGAAAGCAACTAAATGTAGAGTTTACGGATACAGCAATACTAAAAATGTGCGAGAATTCACAAGGACGAACAGTGGGGTCGATGGCGTTTAAGAAATACCGACAAGGCGAAGTGATATGTGAAATTCTGTATAATCAACTGGCGTTAAAGACATTATTATCTGCGAGCACATGTCTCGAACTAAAGCGAGTTCAAGTGTTGGAAAACGTAAATAAAGTATTGGAACAGGATTAACATCGACTGGACACGTGTGAGTTGGACAATAATTCCCCGGAGATTATGGCAGATGTTTCCTCATTATAGTGTTACTTACGAAAAAAAGAACTACAGTCACAGTAGGCAGTTACAGAACTTCGAATTAGGTAAATAAACAACAACTCAAATCACATAAGGAGACAACCTTGATTTTAGAAAAATTCAACCACAGCCTAGACCAAAAAGACGCAAATCACAAGGCAAATTCGGTATACAAAAAGCATCATATGCGCCTCAGCAGTGGCAAACCAATACCCAGGGGCATTAATGAACCAGAATTGGTTGGTAATAGAAACAAGAAAACGTATGCAAAGCAAGGGAAGAGACTGTCACAAAAAAATGGCTATTCAGACACAAAAGCATTTGGCCAAGTAAAATTACGCCTATACTGCTGTGAGAATAGAGTTCCTGGAGGTTTCATTTGAATAGGCGTACATCAATAACAAGCAGTCATGTTATTGAGAAAATGAGGCTTCACTATTAGAACTAAAAGACAAATTACAATTTCATAGTTATTGAAAAAACGGGATATCGGGACGAAAACTTTTAGTATTAGATGCAAAGGGGTAAGTAAGCAAAGTAGTCATCGGGAATTACTATTAAAAAAAAGTCAAAAGGGTCGACAGTAGCTTCAGTGGTTTTCATCGCATATTGTAGCTACATATCCATATCACAAAAATATTATAGATCTAAATTGTAGTTGCGAGATAATGCATTGGTTTTAGTCAAGCTTTTGTGGTGGGAAATTTTTTTGGGGATGACTGTTTCAGAAAGATCAAATTACCCGCCAGTACATACATAGACGACAATGACCAATAAGAAAACGCCCAAAGAGACCCCCCGTACCCTAGTTGCGTAGCACGCCGTCAATGAGGCATCAGCTCAGAAACAATTCTAATTGTTAGCTAAGAAGCTATATAAGAGAATAATTTGAAAAAAAGGTTAAGTGAAGGAAATATAACTTCTCTTTTACTGAAATGAGCCGGGTGAGCAGCAACTTCAATATTTATTCTTTCCGTTTCTAGCAGTTTAGCTCACAAAGAAATCGTGAAACCATTGTTGTTTGGTGTCTTCGCAGCATTAAACGGAAATATGTTACTGTATAATAATTCACGATACCTCAAATTTATTGCAAGCGCTCATAATTTGTTCTCCCTGCAATATACTGTGAGCAGGCGGTATTCGAAAGGTATACTCATTTCTTATCTATATTTCAGTATGATAAGACTATTACGTTTTCCGACGATTGTCAAATGTGAAGTCTGATGTTACATTGAACAAAATGTAGCATAAAATTAGAAAGCCTTTTGTTGTCACTAAGCGAGGCAGTTAAAGCATCCGGATTCGGCACAATAAAGAATGCTGATCAGGACTTGCCACAAGGTTAACGGAGGGCACCGGTTTAAAAATGTCCCAAATTGGTCAATGCATCTTAGATACCCGCATTAATATACGTATGAAACAAGCTAGTTATAATATCAGTGTTTGTTGGTAGGAAGATCAGTCGAATCAATACGAACTGGGTTGATTAGATAATGATTGATTATGTGAGCCTCTAATTTACAACACAAGAATTTAAAAGAGATGACAAGGGATTATTAAGTTCTGCGTGTGTATCTTTATTTTTTCACGCAAATCTGTCAGCTACGCAAAATGTACATGTATACAGACAAAAAGCTTTTAACATAAAACACATACTTATGCAGTGCTAAAATCATGTGTATCATATATTACCTTGGACCGTTAAGATTGTAACGTTATAGGGTATATATATGTATATATATATAACGACAGGTAATTTATTAAGCTTTCAGGAATTCAAATGTGCAAACCATTCTACATTTGTTAACAAATTATTTTCCAGCACAAGGAGTCATTTTTGTCTATATTTAGAAGTGCTACTACTTGGTAAAAAAAAACTATAATAACTATCCGTTAAGTACGAATTTCGGGACGACAATTTTTCTCATAAAAATACAAGTTATATATTTGTATCGCCATAGATTATAATAAATAGAGTACAGGCAACATATCCAAAAGGTTTTACAAGGCTAATAACAACAATTATCATAAAACTAATTTAAAGCAAGAACTCGAATGGTTTGCACGGGCGCGGCAAGATCTGGCCTTCTCTCATAGTAGAGTTGCATATACACAGCTCAGGAGACGGAAGCAGCTTTGACTATATTGTACAAACAATGCCACATCAAGGCGTGATTTAGGCCTCCACCGCGAGTATTATTCGTATGTAGTTTGAAATTGTCGATATCCGAAAAAATAGCATACAAAACACTGAAAATATGCGAACAGAAAGATATTTTATGTTCTTGGGGAATGACAGGGTCCTTAAGGCTTTGAACATCAGACCAAAGGGTTTAAGCGCCGAGATGCGAAACAAACATCCTAGTGCCTTTTTTAAAAAGTTAAGGTGGGCCAGATTCTGTTGCTATTGTTAAGGCCAAAACAATCAGTTTGTCATATCTCAGGCAAAGGCCTATTTCAATGAATGCCAAAAAATCAGGCAGACAGAATTTTGATAATTGTTGCACTTGCAATAACTAATTGAAGACCGCATCTGCGTTTGTCAAATAAATGGTTACAAACGAAGATTCAGTAACACTTATTGATAACTAAGCCATTTGACAAACTCAAGGTTAGTTTTAGAAACATTGTTTGGAATATTATAGCATATAAAATCAACTCTGGGTGGGTTGACCCACTCAGAGATGGGTCATGCTGTTGACAAATTGAAAGAATGTCTCTGTGCAGCTTTATTCGTCAACTGATAACTTATCGATGACTGGCCTCCAGGACTTGAACGTATACGTTAATTATTTCAGCTAGGTAATTTTATCGCATATACTAACATCGTTACATTAGGTACGTTCATTCATGCACAAAAATTACAGGCAGGTCATCAGGTTGTGGGCAAAAACCTTTTTCGGAGAATGAATGAGTAAACAAAATAGCATTGTAAAGAACATTCCAACGACAGAATTCGATCCGTAGCTAATTTAAGCTTGTCTGACGGTCCTTCTGTGAAAAAATGTATGTTGTCTTCTAAACTTCTACTATTTTTTTTAATAATTTGTAGACAGATTCCCTAGTTTGATCGCAAATCTTCTTTCGTTGAAGTGTATAAGGTGAGCAGTAACTCATACATTGCTGTTCATTATCCAACTTCAATAAATTGGTTCTTGGAGCTCAGGACAACGCATCATCATAAATTGTAATATAATACAAATCAATTTTTTGCTCAACTACAATTCTATGGGATAATTGAAAAGGCTTTCTGCTAAATGTCGCTTTAACGGTGACTTAGTGGGTACTTCACTCGTGTCAGGTGATAAAGTCTAAGCATTGACTGCTTAGATATTCCGTGGTGATCTATCTTGTAAAGGTACAAAAGACGGCATAAGGATCAAGGGTACTTGTGCTCATATATTACCATACAAAGCCTTCAGAGAAGTGCCACAGAGAAGTGTTAAATATTTTTTGATTTATTTAGAATGATGATTATTGTCTCTGTCCTTTAATATCGGTTTTTTAATGACGAAATCTTGTGTAAAAGGGCTGTTGTTTCGTTCATACGAGTGGTTCTCTGCATGTATGAGCAAGGTCTCGAAGGTAGTAAAAAAAAATACGCTAGTGGCTCAAGATAATTTTGGCGTATTATGACGGTGACATAATACGGTACCTTTTAGTACAGCGATTGCGTTTCCCTATTTCTTCCCATAGTAGCACAAACTGAAAGCATCTTTTATCGACACCGTCTAAGAGGATCGGACGGATGCCAACGGGAAGCTTTGAAGTGGAGGACCAGCAAGTAGTGATGTAGTTTAATATCGAAGAGACTCTCACTGATCAATGTTACGTTTGAATTTGTTATTTCTCTTGAGATATGAACTCGTATAACTGTGTCTTTCACGTTTTACGTCTTCGAGTGTCAGAGTTTGTTCTATGCATTTGGAGGCCTACTGACTCTGTTAACGCCTCAAAATATCTGTACAGTATATACTGTTTGGATATGATCTAAGTTCAGTGAGCTTTAGGACAGCCAAATAGCTTCGTATTCCGAGCCTGTTGGTATTAAATAATAGTCCCTGTGATAGTTTGGCGGTGTGACGTATTTGCGTAAGGCACGTTGTAGTCTAGGCTCGATACGCACAATTAGTTTCGCGCTGGGGGGCCAGACGTCCCATGGAATGCCTAACGATATCACCTGATGTAAACACAGAGGCGGTAGATGAGCGGGGCACTTTTTGTTGTAAAAAATTGTCTCTGCTCTACCAAAATGATCCATCAAAAGAGTGTGCCTAAACGTTTGCTTTTGAGCGTGTTAGCATGTTTTTCAACCTCGACTACGGAAATGCGTCTAAGGATGAACCTAAAAGTATTCGAAGAGACGAATGCTAACAGAGAGCTCTTACTGAAGTTCCTTAAGAGGTGCGTTAAGCAAAATTGGGAGATCGCACGAAAGTGGGGCGATTCGCAAACTCGATAGGTTGCTATCAGAAAAGCTTAATGCTATAATAACGCTAATTTGTAGGACAGAGAGGCTATACACTTTGCTATAGGATAGATTTGCTATAACGCGCAACGGCTGCTTAAAATAGTGACTATAAAGTCACTGTCGATTTGGCGGTCTTCATCAACTTAATGATTTTACTTGCTATAATATTATCAGGATATATTTTACAATTTATTGTCACGAAATAAATTACATATCTATACTCAATTGATTGAAATAAACTTTACATTAAAGGTGTTTCCAGCGGGTTCTCACTTTGTGTTTTGTGGTTCGCGTTTTGAATGCTGCATAAAGTGGGCAATTCATAGTTTATAACACAAAGAACACCTTGAGTACAAGGACCTGAATAAGTAGGCGAGAGTTTTACCTACATTATCTGGTTCCTGGGTTTTGAGGCATGCTCCTTTTCAATTAGTCTGATTTGTGGATATCACGCCAAGCCTAACCTGAAGTGCAGTTCGGGTACAGCTGCAGTTCCTCCACTCCACCTGTACCATTACCCTTATGTACTTACCTCGTTTTTCTATTGCAGTGTCATAGTAGAACCCTGACCTTGATACACTTATTTAATCAGCTTGACCTGATTGTCTGAATTCGTGTTATTCTTGACCTAACACAAACTAGAGCTTGGTTGCAAACTTAAACCCTTCGGTTAATTCACAATAATTTTCCTTTTGCCCTAATGTCGTTATATCCGATTATATTATTCTATTTCCCTGATTCAGGAGTACTATTGCATTGTGTCAATGACTATTTTAGTAATTGTACAGCTCCGTTACGGTTACTCCGCTGCATTTATGCCAATCCAGTCAGCTCGTTGTTTTGTTACAAGCGGCTTAATCTGTTGCCCCAAGTGTCCTATACTCTCATTGCAATGAATGCGTTACAACATTTCATATGAATCCTGCTACTGGGAAAATAACTGATTTTAACCTCAAGTATTTTACTCCACCTGTACATGCAAAATTAAGCTCCGGTTTTGCATACATGTAAAGGAGTGTGCCGAAGTTCACCTTAATTAGTATTTATGTAATATGCCGAAAAGTATATCTGAAGAGATCAAAGTTGCAAAAGCTGTCCCAATTTTCAACTTCAGCACATGTCATCGCCAAGTTGATTACTGAAGTGCAATAGTGCCCGGAAAATTATTCTAAATTTTCTTTATTACCGCATTATTGTTCATTTCGACGAACATTTTGCAACGCAAAATTGATTCCTCTGAATTAATCTCTGTCAAATAGCCAGACTGCCAGAACAGAATGTTCCTTGACTAGGAAGCAAATATGAGACCGGTGTGAGACAGGTTACACATAAAATTAAGTTGTCAAAAGTGTATTGAGAGTTTTTTTTAGCCACAAGGCTTTGAAGTCACTTACTTTCGTAATTTGAGTGGCTTTGTGTCGGTATTGATGTCATAGGAGAAGTAGGTGTACTAAAATTGTTGGAATATATTTATCTAGACTTGCCATAGAGCCCTTTGAATGTGAACGAAATGTCTGTAGATTTTATCATAGTAGAGGCCCAGGCCTATAACAAAATATGTCCTCTTTATGGTTAAGGTAAACTATCGGAAGAAAAGGCCCAAAAATTGTTCGGTCGTTTTCGTTATAAAGATTTCAATGCGGAAGTTGCTTCTCGCAGTGCTCGACCAGTTACGGAAAAAGTTTATAAAATTATCGTCGCAGTTGGGCGAGACCGTCACTTGGGTAGCCATGATATTGTCAAAGAACTAAATATCCACCATTAAACAGTTTTAAATCGCTTGCAGAAAGCTGACTACAAAAATATTCGCTATTTGGGCGCCACGCAAGTTGACAAAAGAAATTTGGCTTAATCGTAATTCTATGCGAAAGTCTATAGAAACGCAACGAAATCGAGCCATTTCTAAAGTGGTTGATCACCGGTGATAAAAAATTGATCTTATACTGTGCTCCACAATCTGTGGCAGATTGAAGTCAAAGAAAGCGACACTTTGCGTTTGGCTTAATTGGAAAGGAATCGGACATTATGAATTGTTGGCGCCTGGAAAAACGATTGATTTGGACCCCTACAGCTAACAACAAACTATTGCAAAAAGTACTATTAAATAGAGATGGCTTCATCTCTCACTTTGATAATGCTAAATCATGTGCATCTTTAGCATTGAAGGTACTTGGATAGAAGACTCTAAGGCGTCAAGCACGTAGCCCGAATCCTTGCAGTGTCAAACTACCCTGTACGCAAAGCTTCTTTAGTGGTGTTGATTTACACTCGATTAAGGGCGACAAAAATCATTCCTAAATTTTGTGCTAAGAAGTTACAGGAGGGATCACACTGCTACAAAGTTATGGTGTACCTAGAAAAACGGCAGAAGGTCATGAACAAAAGCAGCGTTCAGTTTAGTAATATTATTTTAAAATATAAAAAGTTGTTGCTTTAAGTCGAACCTAAAATAGGGGCTTAAAAAAATTGTCGTGTAATTAGTAAATTTGATCGTGTTAGCCAAGTAGTGTGTACTTCCTACACGTCAAAGGGCTTCCTTATTGACAAAAAGCCTTCTGTTAGCCTAGACTATCTGCCGTAGTTAATCTGAAAAGTACTAAGTTACTAATGTGAGAATGAAACTGCATTCAAAAAATCATTTCCTGCTCTGTATACAGAACTTGTTTAAAAATGTCTTACTGAAGGTATTTCCCAAATATGATCCTCAGTGTATGATTTACTTTCTTCGGGGCTTAAGGACGCATATAGCGAAATTAAGCAGCTTATTGTTGTGAAAATAGGAAATGCACTTTATTATTCAGCGCTACGCATTAAATAATGAAGTATGTTCCTTTAGGGATGCGCTTAAACATTGAGTATAATTTTTTCTTTAGACTCCATCATTCTCAGCGAGCCTCTTCATTATTTTTTAGGGTCTCTTGATAATCGGAGTTTTGTATAAGAACTACGTCCACGAGAAGGGATCGGGTACCCCAGGGAACTAGTAGCTAGCAGGCTATTTCTTTGACTGGACCTGAGTGCATAGAACATCCTAGTACTGATGCTCCGCCTTCACTTGCTTTACCCAAAGGTACATGAACAAATCGTTTGTCTGACACATTCTAACTCGCGCAAGAGGCACTACCTTTAACTAACCATTACAGGGCGCCATGCCACAAAGTGACTCAACTAACTCAACAGCACCCAAGAGAATAGCATCTTCTCACTTGTAGTCGTTGCGGTTTGTCTTGTATGACCTGCATTGTAGGCTAAACATATACATGCGCGCAAAGTCGGCCTGCCTGCCTGCCTAAGCGAAGACCTGGTTAAGCGAACAAGACGCAGTCACATACGAGATTACCATACAAAAACCAACTAAACAAATATTCTCTAAATAAATATTGTACAATAACGAGCGACTAGGTCAATACACTTTTAATATTAGTAAGAGTAAGGTCATATATGCAAATAGTGAATGCAAGAAAGAAATACAGATTGCACCAATTTGCCAGCAGGTCACTTGAAAGGTAGGCAAAGTAATCTTCTTTTTATTATTTATAAATGTTTCTGGTAATATCTGAACCAAGTTATCCTTACTAAAGTAACTCATGACCCAAAAAGTGTACGCTGTTAATTTGTTGCGTAATTTTTCAGTAGCAAACTTTTATTAACTTGCTAGATGTCTTTGGTAAGATCAAATCACCGCGATTTGTATCTCTTAAAAAACTAAAGCTTCGCGGAAATAAGAAAAATTTGACATGGGTAGGTTTTGTTTATCTTACCATTGTCATAATGAAGGTGAGGCCTACCGTAGAGAAACCAGCCGAATTTTCTTCGATATAACTATCAATACATGCCAACAAAATCATCCATGGGCTATATTATCTGTGGCATAATAAGCACCACTTTCAAATAATAGACAGATAGTGAATTTAGCAATATTCAGCTAATAAAACTTAGGCAAACAATTTACCATCGTGTTCTACAACAACCCGTATGAGATGCTATTTGAGCACGCTTATGGAGCACCACGCACTTAGCTCCGAATCAATTGTGACGACCGCTCTCTAAATAAACCGAACTTGGAAGTTGAAAATTTGGCTTGAGAAACGTTGCATATATACTTTACAGTGGAATGTCTCAAGATACGATACAAATACTTGAGAAGCTTTTTGCCAAAGAAAAGTAATCAAAATAAGAAATGAAGCAGAGGGCATGATATTTCATGTGCCCATTAGACATCGCATCCAGCAAGTCTACAAGTAAAAAAATATATCTATGTAAGCTAAAGGTATACCTAACCGAACAGGAAAAATACTCGCATGCCCATAATTTCGTGGTGTACGCCAGGCTGCTCAACGAGATTCGAACAATAACCCAAGGCCATCATAGCGCGAAATTTCAAACGAAATCATAGATGTCTGTAGATCAAACCAGTTTGTAAAATCCGCCATCACTGCGAAGTTTTAACTTAAATGACGGTCAGCATCGATGGTAGGAAACATCGGACTAAACCTGACGCAACTAAAAAGGTACTTGCTAAGGTACATTTGCCCTAGCGTCTAATCGTACTAAGAATGGCTGTAATATTAAAAACAATTGCTGATTGGAACAAAACCAAACTGATTACTAGTTTGGTTATTGGATGATGGTAGAAATCATTTAAGAGTGGCAAAACATCCAGTCAGTAAGAGTGAAATCCATGGAAGATGTACTATTAAGATTTAAAGACTAAAGAAAAGCTAATACGGCAAAATGCTGAAAGAAGGGTCAGTGAGCCACAGGAATGTTAGAAAGCGAGATGCCTATATTATAGCGTCCAACAACCAAAAAAAAAGAAGAAAGTTGGCATGTATCTTTATGGGTTTCGGTCTACGGAAGCTTTTGTTTTACTACAACATGTTATTATTTTCGTGTTAAAATATTTTTTTAATTTTATGAAAAGAGGACAAAATAAGAGGAATTTATCAATTTTAGAATAATATATAATAGGTTGATATGCAGAATGTGCACACACCCAGGACACGAACGTGAATATATTTATTGTATAGGTAGATTAGTTTGAATTTGTGCAACATAATTGCTCCCCTGTGACAAAATGAAGGTGACTCGACTTGACAAAAATAATCAAATGACAAAAATAGTCCAAATGTGTTTGCCTTCTAAAACGGAAACAATGAACACAGAATTGAGGAGCAAACAAGAAAAGCACACTATGCTGTCATATCTTAATCACAGTCAAATAGTGACCAAAGTGATGTATATTATCATTAGTAATTGCATCTAAGAAGTCAAAACAATTGTGGCAGAGCAAAAAAGGCCAAGTATCTGACTATCGGAGCAGCAATTTTGCTTTAAAATGGTAAGGGCGCAGAGTAAGCAATACTGTATCTACGATGACAAATGTAAGAAACTCTACTAACTACTAAAAAAACTAAAAAAAAAAAAGAAACCTACTAAAAAAGGATTACTGGAATTTTACTTTTCTTTAAAGTAAAATTTCAGAAGTCGTTTTTAAACTTTTCTCGTATTTTTGATCCAGTATTAAAAAGGCAACTTCTCAACAGACACGAAGCAATAGAGGTTTGAGGTTATCAAATAACACTTTGATGAAAGAGTAATTCTTCAAGATAAAGAGAAAAAGTCCTAAAGTATACTCTACTGATTACGGGATATCTTAAGGCTAGTTTTTACATCAATTCATATGTGAAAACTGCATAGAATAAGACCATGCCTCATGCATTCTATATGGATTTCAAATATGGATTGATAAAGAGTTATAGAAAGTATTCTCCATTATGCCTACACATTGATTCACACAAGTGGATTTCTCCTAAACAAGAAAATAAATCAATATATGACACTCGGTCATCAGATAGACAGATTCCGAAACAGATTAAAAGCTCGTCAGTCATCAAGTCAAAAAAATCAGCACACATGTCATTCTTACAATAAAAAAAAGTAGATTAAGCAAAATATTTAGAAGTTTCATCAGATGTGAAATTAACCTGGCTGACGCAGGTAAGCGAATTCAAATCTAAAGTACGGGTAGTCATTTCACGACTGGATACGCAAAAGAACCTCAAAATCAGATCACGTATTTTTAAACACCCACAACATAGTAGAGTAACAATTTGTCAAATTAATTCCTCTATGCCACAAAAAACTATACACTTCTTTTTATAGAATTTATGACTAGCTTCCCTCGTTAAGCAAAGCTATCGTAACTCGCAAAAACACATTTCGAAAATTCGCAGTAGAACTTCTCTGTTGAACAGCTACCTAGAACATCTACTAAACAAAATATATCATAGTTTCAGCAAATGGAACTTCTCTCGTACCGCAATAGTAAACATACAGAATACGCCTTTAGAGTACATATGGAGAACAAAAAGCACATTACACATGGACATTTCAGAGACCATCTGGCGCTCAAAACAATGTAAATATCATTCAACCACGCGTAAAACATGACTGTCCTTGACCTTGAAACAGAAAAAAACGAACAACTTATTCATTTTACTAAGAGGACCGCAAGAAACGATATGTTTTACAGAAGCAAACAAGAAAGTACGCACATTATATCTTTGAAGCCGCGCCCATATACTTTTACCGCTAAGTGAAACAAACCTTTAGAAGCTTACCACTTTTACTACTACAAGTGTAGTCGTGTAAATAAAAGCTTTTTTTGAAAAACAAGCTTAGCCAGCGTTACCGGTTCAGTTTCCTCGACGACCGACATTTCACGACTTTAATTACATCTAGTTATTAAGCTTTAAATTCCGGATGCTGTGCACATGTGTTCCCTCAGCTGTGACTAGTTTTCCCGACGCCTTTCAAAAGTAGTGTCGTAACCAATTAAAAGGCCTGCAATGCTATTCTGTCTATCTTTTATTCCATTCAAGCATTTTTGGTGACCTACACCGTTATTTGTTTTGCTAGCTTTATCACTCTCTTATTAAAACCCAACATGTATGGAAAATAAATAACTTGGTTAATCGAAGGTGGCCCAAGGCAGTTCGTCGGAATTTAGAAGTGTTGACGTTTCTATGCTTGCGGGAGCATAGGCTGCCATGGTCGTGAAGTCCTGTTGAGCCCTGTTGCAATAGCTAGGTTAGCAGTAATGTGGGTGGCCATATGTCGCCGACGGCATGGCGTTAAAGTCATCAAGATATTGAAGCAACCAGCGACATCAGCTTTTGGGTGCAATGAGCGTCGACTCTTCCTCTAGTTTTCGACGGTATAGGCAGTTAAGGCTGCAAAGTCGTTTTTAGCATTTCAGTCGCGAAAGGTTTAAAAATATAGGTTGCGACTCCATCAGCCCGTCATCGCCGAAGGGGCCTCAAGACGTTGGTATACATCACACTGTTAAGGAAATAACACTAGCGTTAAACGTATTTCAATATGTCAGGCTTCGCTCAATGCACGAATTTCAAAGTAGTGCGGAAAATCTCCCGTGGTCAGGTTGTCAAAAATGTACGCAAATCGCCGAGTTGCCATCGCGACTAATGAAGTTCTCAACGAGTGCCAACTCTGAGCAGTAAACTAGCTTGATATAAATTCGAAATCATCAGCTTAGTTCAAGAACTAAAGCCAGGAATGAGATGGACTTTAAAAGCAAGTATAGAGATGATATGCTAAATACTTTTTTTAAGCCTAGAAAAATTTGCAAGGAACTCATTTAAAGCCGATGAGGTTGAAAAACCAAATTTATGTTCTTCACTGAGCACTGGACACTAGGCCACTACAGTCAACAACGGGCAAGATCACCATTTAGCAAAAACGACTGAAACGCCGATGTCATATCAAGCTACTTAAATCGTTTGAGCTCTGTCCTCTTAGCAACTCCTGAAATTCACTGGAAACCGGATGGTAAGCAGTAGTCGTCAACCGCTATGATCTTACGGGCATCGAAAAGCGGTATGATCCTAAGGGGACAATAGTAAGCAGCACTGCAGGCCAAATGGTTCATTTAGATTTCACAAGGAAGTTACGGTGGTTCGATAATACGTCGGCGACAGAGAAGGCACACATGCAAATTATTCAGAAAATCTGCACCCAATTTGGTGACTTGCGCCGTCCGGATTAGCTGAGTCCATTTGTCAATACATTCACTTAAATTGATACACTAACAGCATTAAATTTATCCGAAGAAAACGCTGTCTATTTTTTTCTAGCTGGTAATGATACTGTAATGCCAACTGAAATAACTTAAAAGTTAATATGTAATTTGGTATGATGAAAACATCGCTTCGGTGTAGTTGTAAGCACATAACGCTTAAGTGAACATGCTGCAAAAAGAAGTTTCTCAAATAGGACAACTCATACTCGCAGCTTAAAAATTAAACCCGAAATTCACTACTCTATCCGATCAAGTTTGTGAGTTTTGCTGTCTGAATCAAGCAAGTCATAAATGGCCGATGGAAATGTTGCTAAAGGCAAGAGCTAGTCGAAGCGGACGCGTATTTTGTTGCCTGGTTCAGATCGCACTGTAGTAAAATGTCGGAATAAGCGGATAGTATGTAAAATCCGTTAAAGCAAACATACTTCAGTAATGTGTTTAATTCAATTGAATAAGATTTCGGGGATAGTGATTTAAGTATTATTCAGACGTTCACTTTATTCGCAGTCACGCAGTGTACGCTGACGTTTCGATACAAACAGGTTGTTATCAGGATGTTAAGGCTCTTTCGTATTACGTTCATCGCATTACCATCGTTTGGGTCTGAAGCGGTAGTAAGTCAAATTTGTGCTTCCTATACAATCAATGATATGTTTAATTTCCAAGAATTACTCAATTCATGAGCCAGAAATAAGCAGTTATTTTGTTCCAGGTAAGACGATAAAGGTCAAGTCATTGGTTGTCAAGTATGTAGCAAAGAGCCATTTAAATTTGCTGGTAGCAAACGTGATCACTAAAGGTACTCGATGCAGAATAATATATTCGTCAGACACTAATTGCATTACATTACCCACGTTGACTCCTTGTAATCCTTTATACCTGTTAAAGTAGGTTCAGGACGGTTAAAATGTAGACGCCTATAGACACTTATAGAGTGTGCTATAAGTACCTACGTAGTGTATAAGAAGTATGATTCTTATTATCAATATCCGGGCTATAAGTTTTGTTTATGTGGTAATGAGCAGAGATGGTAATTCTTAGTGCCATTTTCAGTTTCTTGATCGGATGTTTTCAGACGATATTCTCGCTTTACACTGCTAGGTTACATGTCGAAATGAGGATTAATAAGTACGCCAAAACCGAATAAATATTTTACGGATCACGGCTTTCATGCGTTCTTTAATGCACGACGATGCTGCATTTTTCGAAAGCTTACTAACCAGCCAACCAACTCAACACCCCTCACTTTTTAAATTAAGCAGTTATAATGTAACTGCCATCAAGGTGGTTTAGGATTCGTGGCTAATGCTCTAAGGACTGTTAGGGCCTAATATTTTTTGAAAAGAAGGAATTGCAAAAAGGTGTTGTAACACACCAATAAGTTAGGACATCCTAGCAAAAAAAGGTGAGATAGAAGGCCAACAGGACTTTCGTTGGCACCATTTGCTAACGGTTTTGGTCAACATACTGCTATATTGCAAGTAGGTAGTTGGCCCCAAGTGTGGATTAACTCTCAACAGCCGGCAATTGTATCGAGAAAGAGGCACATTATCCTCTTTTTACAATTAAAATTTGTTTAATCTCTCAATAAAATGGCACTTCAATAAACCAGATCCTCGTTAGCTTCAATCAAAAATTTACTTTGTCCTTCATCGTATTGGTTAGTCTTTGGGTACTTCAATTTTTAAGTTGCTCGTGAGTTTGAATTGTTTATTAGGTCGAACTGCACGGTTTACTCCACACGCACGTACTCTCACTTCTGTAAGTGATGCTATTTCTCTCACGTGTGTCTCCTGTGTTTTTTAAACGCAAAGTTTAGCGTTTGGTGACAAAATCATTCCTGGACATATTATGGTCTTTACTTTGGCTTTTTAACAAACCAGGAATTACAAAAATTCAGAAGCCCAGAAATTCCTAAATATCCGAACGTTCTAAAAAAGCCACGCGCTGGGGCCTGCCTAGATAACCGAATGACCTGTAGATGCACTAGTTGCGGCACTACAGGACGAGGAACTTCACCAGAGTGAGTTATGGGTTTCCCTACAATACAAAATAATTGAAGTCTGGAGCATTATTCAATAGCTAGAACTAAATGTTCGTAAATTATCGGAATGTATTTGCTGGCTCTGGTTGATATTAAAGCCATGAAATATCTCAATAAAGAAAGCCGAAATATGAGTTGGTGTCTAGAAATATGCACAGACCAAGATAAGGTCCAACCCATCAAAATGTCGACATAGGCATCAGATGTCGAGAAAATGGTTTAAGCTTAAATACACAACAAAAACCTTATGTAGAAATTTATTCAGATCTCCGCACCGAAGTGAACATCTCACAATCGACTTGCTTTTTAAAAGGCAAGCGTGACACAACACGAGTGACAAAAACCTACGCATTGTGAGTAGCATAAAAGCAGAAATTATGCATATCGTCGTGTAGAGGGTGATATCTGGTCGACGGTTTCCCTCAATATGCATAGCAGAAATCTTCTTCTAGGTCGTGGTAGTTGGGCGCAGAACGTGACGAAACTCACGGACCGCATACCTTGTTATGACACGGCAATTTGTCTATCCAATACCTTTTCGTGCAGTGTTTTTCACTGCTCCCGCTTGATAAAAGGTGGAATCTATCTCATTTCCTCGTGACCCAATCTATCAACGTAACCCTTGAAGCTGCTAAGCTAGAAGACGTGGCGACTGCTGCTGAATAAGTTGAAGGCATCTGCTTATAAGAAAACATTGGCTTGAACGTGATGTTTCTTAATTTCTTTCGGCAGGTCACTAATGATTACGGAAAAAAATAACTACCTAAAGGGTATGTTAGGTGATTCCTGCTATATGAATGTGATTTGGCAAAAACATCCCATAAGGTTCGAATCTAAACACTTTTATTGCGTCAAAGATGTTGTTTACGATAGAGGAGTTGCATGTAACAATATGGGTGAACAATTACTCATTTCTAAAGCCTAGAAAAATATACATAAGATTATATATGAGGCACAGGAACGCTGCTCTGGTGCATTTAAGAGGAGTGAAGCCACCGTTTCGCAAATATATATATATATATATGCTTTACGAGAGTTGCTGTTGGAATTTGTGCAAGTTGAGAGTTCTGCAAATATGAATAGTTGCGTTATACGATCACGGAAGTCAAGCAACGCGGTCATTTGTACAGGTAAATCTCTTGTTACAGTGGCAGAAAGAAGCGCAATACCTTCAATTTCAGAGTTATATGTGGTTACGTCCTATGTTTCAGCTGTACTATTTTGATGAAAGCAAACGTAAAAAAATTTACGATCATTAACGTGTTTGTTCTTATCTATATTTATTCAACACCTATAGTTTGATGTCCTCACGTGAACAAGTCCTCGGAACTGTCGTCATATCAAAGAGCATGGCAACCGTACAAGCAAGTATTAACTTAAATACTAATACCTTGTATTGATTGTTCATTTTTTATTTTCCTTAACATTTTTTTTTGCCAACACTGAAACTTAAACCAGCGCGGCAGTGCTACAATAACGTATTCGGACGACGCCACCCCATTTGGTTATTTCTAGAACGAACTAATGGAGAAACGCAACTCCTCTGCGAAACATCAAAAATAATTGGACAATATTAGTTTAAATTATTTTCGACTTCGGCGGTTTGATACAAAGTCGTGGAACCATTCTAGGGTCACGTTATGCATATTTAGACGTTTCATCTTTCGACATGCTCGATTAAGATATATACAGTAGCAAAAATGTACGTGTATTTATATATATCAGTCCACACGAGTCTGTAGTAGTTGTAAATTAACTTCATTTAAACATTTAAAAATATTAAAAAAAAAAAACTGTACGAGCCTTCAGTTGGTCTAACAAATTAACAAACACAATCTCAAAAAATAGCGGCCAGACAGCAAGATACTGTAGATGCCATAAAAGATCATCATTATTATTAAGCAGACGAGTAATTTTGTTTCTAATACAAAATACAACTAAACATATAATAAAAACCATACTTGGTATGAATGATGACAAAGGCGGTCATTCTTATCTATTTATAATAAACACACTAAGTTGGAGAAGCGAATAAAGTACAAATAGTAGTCTATTAGTAAATGAAAGAAAAGTATTAGTTCATACTCTATTCGACTGAAATGGGCGGAAGGAGACCAATTACTGGGCAGTAGTTCGAACCTATGCATGCTACTAAAATAGCGACCCTCTCTTCCAATCACAGGTCATTTACACTTAAAGAAATCCAACTCAGTCATAGCACAACAAAGTGTAACAGTATTGCTTTTCTGTAGGTTTACTAGCAGAAACTTTTCCAACCATTTCCTAAATGCTCCGCACATTTTTAGACATATTTGAAGTCTGCTATATTATTCAAGTCATCATTTATGTCAATGAGATTTGATGTAAAACACTCAGCAAAAATATACACCATCAGTTTGTGTTACTGTCGCTTACTTGCTCGGCACGACGGTAACGTAATAGACGATACCCGAGAGATAAGGTGGCTTCATAATAAAGTGAAGAGGCTAAATGACGCCAATGTCAGATAACTTAACTACTGCGCCTGATTAAACACATTTTTTGAACAGTTATTTATTGATTTCTGCATTTAATAGCCAGATAAAATTGCAAGTGGCAACACTCGACGCGTCCGTGAAGCAGCGTTGCTTATTGATGGCGTCATGGGCGGCCACCAACAACTAGCTATCCCAGTACCAATAAAGACCGATTACATGGCAGTATAAAAATTACTTCATTGTACTAAAGAAGCGAAAAACTCGATTAATAATTTTGTGAATTGTTTTATTTTTGTTGTAAAATCCAGGTTCTCAGGCATATTCAGATGGTCGTTGAACGTAACTCCCCTAGCGAAGTTTGGAACAGAAGTCTATGTGGTCTTTTATGCTGAGAGCCGCCGGCAGCAGTTTACGACGGCTCTAAAAGCAATAGATGGTTAATTCACACCACGACAATGGGTAAACTATCGAAGTCTTTGAGGTGCAAGGAAAACCCGTAGAATCCTGTAGACAAAGAATACTTCTTCACCCTTGTGTTTACATCGTATCACACGCTATTTTCGCTTTTTAGAGTGACGATAATAATGCCGCTACGATCCAGTGGAAAGATAAATGTTTGCCTATGAACCGCAGGCATCATAAGAGGATCGAAAGAAAATTTATGTAACTTTAGTCGAGGAACCAATCGTCCGGTAGAATGGTTTATAGCAGTTCCCGTTGGATAACTCGAAATATAGTTAGTGGTTAGTCCCACATCCTCTAACCCTCTGTTAAACCGATAACTCCAAAGGCCAACAACTCGTATTTAGCATTTTTTATCACCGGTTTTAAGTTCCGATTAGAGCAGCTCAAGCCCACGCAGACGAATTCCCTTCGAATCGATGACGAGAGCAACGTAATAATAATAATCAAGAACGACGTCATAATAAATGACAACAAATTACCGACCATCTGGTCAATTAGCTAGCTAACTATAAAATTAATGAAATCGACGCAATAGAATAATAGGAATAATAGGAATTCATTCATACGCTCATATCCACATTAACTCATAAGGATTCGATTATTTCAAGATCAGACGGTAACTACAATAGTAGCTGTCCTCCACAATGCACCTCCGTACAACGCCATTCCGCTGCAACATAGCAGCACCTCAGGAAGAACTAATCGATAATAGCAGTTTGTTACAACACCCCCGCTGTCCAACAACTGCGATTGATCCGCAACAACACCACAACAAACGCTGTGTAGCGACGGTAGTCTGGCTACCCCCCGCTGACAGCCAACAAACCGACCATCGTTTGCCCAGAACTACGTGGAGCATTTATATTATCCGGAAGTATTCATAACTCTAGTGCCACATGCATCAACAGAAGTCCCCTGGTTCATCGCAAAAGTCTCAACGGCCAATTCGACAGTCCTGCAGCTGGTAGCTTTCGCACTTTTCAAGGCTAATACATTAGATCAGATCCGAGGTTAGACACAATATTAAAAGTACCATTTTCTCAGTAAAGTCCCATACATGATAAACACGCAGATCTTTCTCATTCCTGCACTATTACTTTTCACGCTTAGATTATAATAATTCCCCTTAGATTATAATAATAAGTGCTCTGGGATAGCATGAACGCTGCGAGTTGGACTAATCATTCTCAGTCGGACAGTACGTTTCTGTCTGCACATATCCGTGTTTTTGCTGATAACTTGGTCTTGGCAAACCAATAGACATCTCCCGTCTTCGCTCGGCATCTTCCGTATCTTGTAATAGGTCGACACAACTCATAAACACCCAGATCTGCGTTGATTAGACGGTAACTAACACTCATTTTTTTAACTGCTGCTATGCTGTAAGCAGACGTGGAAAGTGTAAGTAACCGTTCCAAAAACAAGCCTGCTTTTACCGGTGCTAATTATAAAAATTGACAGTACATATTTTCAACTCAAACAATTGCTATTACAGGCGGTACAGTCTGAACCTTGACATCTGCACAGCTTAATTGCCATTGAACGGTAACTTTTCGTCTTTTGCCTGCTGTTGCATCGGGGCAAGCGAAGAATCGATAATTTGATTGTCTGTTCTAAAAACTGCGTCCGCGCCTGATTTTTTTGCTGGAACTGATTTACTAGTCACCTCCTACATATTATCAAGCAGATGGTTGGTTATTGTACTCGTCGGTGAGTATTTACATATGTCGTAATCACTATTTAACTCTCGATGCAGCCGTATGTGTCTGCCTGCTTCAGCTAATACCAGGAGAACTCATCTGATTCGAGCTGAAGTTTTATTACGTCCTCTATTTCAATCGAATTTTGCGTGTTTTACATTATGCATTGCTTTTGGATGGTTAGCTTTTCTAACACGAAACCTAGCGTGTCTACGCGCCGCCTCGAATCTAAACCAGCGTTCTGGCGTACAGCGTACATTCTGAGTTCATTAAACCATCATGGGAAATTCCCTTGGGATACCTAGTAGAGGGAAAACCAACGTAGAATGCTTTTTAATAATAGTTTTCTTATGGTTAGCAGCATTGATACGAACACCATCAGATTCAGTTTCTGTCCCGACTATTTCTTTTTTCTTTGGCATATCAAAGGCACCTACCAATGATTAGCAACAACATGGCAAGCATCAAGCAAATATGTCTATAGTAACGTAAATTATAATATCATGATGGGAAAAGTATTTTCTGCTACATAAGCTGGATCGAGTAATACGAAATTTTGAAAGTGTGATAAAAATAAATGTTAAGGTAAAAGTGAGAAAATGATAAAAGAGCTCAATGCTAACAGAAACAGACCACATGAATGAGTCGATTTATGCAATTCAAGGAATTCACGAATCTCTAGAGAGTGACCCGAACTTCGCCAGTAAAAAGCCATATTAGAACAAGGTAAAAGATTCTCTAGCTATTTTCACAAACCACAAAGGACAGCCAATCACGAAAGATGGCAAACTTCTGCGGGAACACTAACACGCGAGTACAGCTTTCAAGAAGATTGCTGACGATGCTTCATACCAATCACATCTAAATAGTGGAAAAAAAAAAAGCGCGATCTATCAAAAAAAAGCTGGCTACAAAGAGATCAAACCAACGTGAAAAATGTTTCTTCCAGCACAAGTCTGCAAGACAGAAACGTGAAGAGAATGCTTCAGCTGATATTGACGAACCAGGACTCATGAAGCTGTAGTGATAATCATTTGCATTGGGATACCAAATAGACACCATAAACTTTCGTACTTGTACATTTTCCTTAAAGTGATGTGCCGTCAGTTCAACTGCATTCTCTCACTGATGCACCCATCTGCGATTATTTTAGAATATAATTTTTTACAAGTATTGATTACTGTGGTAGTATGATAGCAAAGAAAAGCAAGATTTCGATTTTGATCCCCGTTCCAGTCATGTGGAACTCCTTTATTAAATTTGTTTACCTTATTAATTTGACCAAGATGATAGGTATGGTATCTTTACGTGCACCAAACTTCAGCCTCAACGTTAGTGAATTATAATATGAACCATAAGTCTCAATAATTCGTTACTCATCTTTGCAGGGAGCCTTTTACAAAATTCAACTTTGAATCCAAACGTACTTGTCGGATTTTTTAAAACCCGCTAACAGTTTACACTGCTTTCAGTAGCAGACACTTCATGGAATAGAAAATTTACACTGCGAATAACATATAAATTTACTGCGAGTTAGGTCCTGTTACAGTTTTCGCTGAAACGCATTTTTGAAAACTGCTGGAATCTTTTTTTTACTTTTCGTAACTTACTATAATTTGCTTGCTAAAGGCCGGAGTTCGAGTGAATGATCTGCTATTCCGAAAAATACAAGCGCATCTCGAAATTTCGACATGTTGCATAACTATAAAAATAGCGCCATTTTTGAATATGAGACCAAAAACTGCCGAATTTCATAATGGGCGCTTTCATTAACCTAACCAAAACTTCAAGTTCAAGTTGTCAAATCAAAACTTCAAGTAGTTCAAAATCACCGATATTGTTTTTCTATTTCCTAACTGAGGCCTGATGTAAAAATCGTTTACATTACGAAAATATGTATTTCCGTCCTGTTATACAGTTTGCCAATAAATAAGTGCTGAAGCACTCAATTGATCGCCGACTCAAGCAGTTAAATTTAGTGCCGTAGGTTATAATTCATTACACAAAGACTGCTATAGAAACTTACGGCTTGAGGACTGGGTAGGCCTGCTAATACTCAAAATCAAGGATATAAAAACTGTAGCTCCAATTTACTCTACGACTTACAAGCATTCTTTCTCGCTTTCAAATATATTTTGAACAAAAAAAAAAGCGTATAATTAAGACGAGATGGCCTTCCCGTAGGATAGGAATAAATTAACACTCGATTTTGAGATTTGTTGTACGGAAAACATTGTGGATATAACCGCAAGACAACATCTCTAAAAGACAAATATCACGGTTAGAATTAGTTATTACAAAGCTTCATTGGTTTCGAATGGTTTTGATCTCAAAGACATATTGGTGTAATAACTACGAATTGCAATGCCCCCCATAATCGCTACATTGTGGTTATCGGTTGTCGATAGCTGCAGTAGTCACATTGCGGTTATCATATTAAAAAAACTCTCAGACGTGGAAATATAACAAAGAAAAATCTTTCATTCGGCATTGTAAAGAGGCGCAATACTTTTAGCCAGATGCATGTCACTGCACATCCCATGCAGCTGAAGCGCGCTTCCGGTTTTCGCTTACTCCATACCTACAATTTCCATAACGCCCGAATCCACGATACTTTTCCTCACGTCTTCACACATGCGTAAACGCTAAAGCATAAGAGCAAGTATTCCAATTATAAGACGACGGTTATTTTGCGAGTGCGATAAAGGAGCTAATTTTGTGTCTCCTTGAATAAATTTTGCCGAGTATGCCTGGATTTCTTTCTGAACATGTTCTGCAAAATAAGCGAAGAATATGTCCCATGAAACGTTTTCACACCAACAAACGGCACAAGGGTTCAAATAAAGTTACTTACAGCAACAGAACTTCGAAAAACTGTGTGTGCAAGTGTCGTGTATAATTTGGTTTGTCTGCACATTAATTGAAGTCTAATGTTACATTATTCAACAAAATTTTGCCGACTTCCCGTCGGAAAAGAGCAGTTCGAACTGGACGAATATGTATGTGTTTTGGATACAAATAAAATTAAGCCAGCCTGTTTTTTATTTCCCGGAAAGCTCCAGCCTTTGGAATAATTTAAAAAATCTACTTTTTTTTTTCGAAAAAGGGCTTTCTTTTTACACTACTCGTCATAACGACGCAAATATTTCTAGTTGCTTCGTAGTAAACACTTCCTATTACCCACTGTATGTACTATATTCCCAATATCACTGTCAATCTGATCAAATTTTTAAAAACATTCTTATTAGAGTTGCGTAAGTATTAAAGCGTCATCTGTAAATAGTGCCGAGTACAAATATTGTTCACTGCTTGATTTGTTTCGAGCGAGATTTTCGAACTAACCCGGCTCGGGCAAATTCAGCTAGTACAGTTAATAAACCAAAACAGAAAGGTCTGTCACGTTCTGTGAACTGCACGAGAATTGGAGGACTTCTCAACATTGTGACTTCCGTTTTTTGAAACAATAGGTACTAGAAACTCAACAGAAGGTCCATTTGTACTTGGTTCAGTCCCATAATCTAAAAATTGGTTGAAAAAAGTATTATCAAAAAATATAGATTAGAAGAAATTTATTACATCGCAAGGAGCAATTGGTAACTTCAATGATATTTCGAATTTCTCACTGAACGTGATATTCTTGGAGGATGTCAGGAATAGAGGGAGTTTCATGAGAAAAGAAACTGGCACTAAGATCTTTGTCTTAGTATGCCAAATATAAAATAATTTAGTCATCACTGGATATGGGAGAATATTCTGGGGGGGTGAGACTCGTTGAACTGAAAGTGTGGGTGGCTTTGGTATATATCTTGGATTGCTGTCAAACATAATTGAAGCTTATACAACCTCGATATGATTAACAGGTAAAATTAAAGGCGAGAAATAGACAGGAAACGTTTCGACTCTGCCGGTTGTTGCTCTGAACGCACCTCTTCGTAAGATCTAAGGGCAGTTCATACTAGCATCAGAAATAATTAAGCAATTGAATATCGATAGTAGAAATGCGGTTTGATAAGTTGAGAATACTATAGGTAAAAAGGAGCCAATACACCAAGATCTTCATGTTGAAATTATTATGTTTTGGTACTTGAAGTCAGGCTTGTTGATATAGGGACTCAGAGATAATCTTTTGGCTATGTCAATAATCGTAGAACATTTGGCACCTCCTGTCTGAAGCCTGGACAATTACGAGTTCGATTGCTTATGTCTGGACAGAGAATTAATGAGAGACCAGGTTCTCATGTAATAGCCTTTGGAGCCCTTCAAATTTTCGTTAATGTAACCGTTGCTTGTAGGTTTGGCACTGCGCCATTAGAAGCTAAACAGATGGCACTCATAACTTTTTTTGGTAGGGGCAGATAATAATGGTCCAAATCAGAAGCCTTCCAATATCCGTTGTTTTCCCTGAAGGGAATGCAAGATGACGGAAAATGACGCTGAGTAAATAGTGGCTAATTAAGGTTGAAAGAGAAGTATCGACTGTCCGGTGAAGGAGGGCTGGGCTTTACTGACTGACCCACGATTCGCTGGGAAGAAAGTTACGAAGCTCGCTGTAATTATTGCTAGTATATATGCGCCATTGATTATTTTAATTTTTATGGGGATTGATAAATGTGATAGCGGCGGCACTAAGCAGGACATACACGAAGAAATAAATAACTGAAGGAAGAAATAAATAAAGACACCTTATGGTGGTATACGTTTCTATGATACCTTTTACGAGGCAGTAACACCCATTAAGTTATATATGATCAAGCATGAGTTAGAGAAACGGTAAATACTCGAATCAAGCAACGACCCGGGTCTAAGATATCGAGACCTACAGCACCAAGATTACCTCTAAATCCGTAGTAAACGTTGTTGATTAATGTCACGTTCATACCAGTCTATACGTGTGCGCTGTTGGTGCGTTGGCAGCGATATACGTTCGGTTTCATACGAGGTGGATAAACAACCTATTTTTGCGTTGTTGCTTAGGGTTCTTTTGTCAAGAAATGCTTCCTAAGGTTAACTAAACCCCAGTCGTGGTTGCAAGACTGGGTATTTTGTCGTGAATCCAAGTATTGAACACATTTTTTTCACTATAGTCAGTTTAGTCCGACATCCTTGTATTTTTACTACTTGCGTTCCCTTAGTATTCACTAAGTTTTAGCTGTCTTGGCTCCATATGGAAAACGATCTTAGAATTTGTTATATATCCTGGACATTTGTTTCTATTATATAGAATTACACATAAATACCTTAACCTTGTGTCTCTTAGCATGTGTATAAGACCTTTTTAGGAACGCCACGAGGAGTAGGTTTGACACTATTACCTAGGATATTCCTGATGCTTTCTAACCTGACTCTTCTGTTTTTATATCTACAAGGTTTCCTTTTAGGATTTTATGTTTGCAACGATAGGTTCTCGAAGGTTTTATGTTGCGAGAGACAAAAAGTTCCTTAGCTGCCTTCCAACCTGCCCCGCATATCAATATAGACAGCGTAAACAGGCATTTTCTTCACATATATAGAATAGTTTACTAGGTTTGTACTGCGTGCTGACATGAACGTGTTGCCAAGACATCTTGGTAATCCGATACTTCAGGCGGACGGCCTATCATCGGTCCTGAAACAAATCATATCTACCCTCACGTTGTCTGAGTATATATAAAAATAAAGTAGGTATAATTATACGGGAACCTGTTCCTTAATTGGGCTAACAAACATGATCCACTAAATGGACTCGGCGCATTATCTGAAGTGATATTTACAGCACAAAGTTTTACAATCTCCATAAATGCGTCTCTCATATGGTTTATGATATCCTTGTATCTTACAAACCATATGATGCTTCATTAAGTTTAAAGCCTTAACATTTTTGCTGATATTTATATCTTTTTACAACAACGCTTTTCCTACATTCACTTATGCTTTTGCCCATGATCATTTATACCACAACCGTCTTCTGACGCTTGCTTTTATCAAGTTATACATATAGTCCTAGATACACAAATCACTGTTCCTTTTTAACTAAACCAGCAACTAGCAAACTAACTCCAAGCAATCAGTTATTAGACAGATTTTGGCACTTTAGATTCATTCAGAACGTCGTTGACTATGCAACACTTGCATGCTTCTGTTTACTATTTAAGTCAGACGATTGTGGTGACTACTTCTGTAATATACGATATGTGATTTTAAGCCATTTCAGTGTTCGGGACAAGATCTTTTTGGTTGGCTTGCTTAAAATAAGCAATAAAAGCGATCCAACTGTAGCTTTTGGCAGGTATTATTACCCAGAGTAAGGTTTATACGTCAGCAAACTTTGATATCAACTAAATTTGAAAGCAAAAACAATTATAAGTACGCTCCATACCAGTCAATTGGAAGTTAATTTCAAGATAAAAAAGTTGCCATAGTTAGGAAGTTATAGCCTGTTAGGCACTAGGTATATTAGAAAAATTAATGAAAAGCTGACCACAGATCACGAAAACTGGTATTTCGGATATCCTCGGAGCCAGCGCTAGAATGACCTACCATAACAATGATACAATTCAGTGGCATATTAATAATACCAAAAATATATCTGTGCCACGTGTATAAAACTCAGCATGGCCTGGATTGGATTGGATGGAATTGGAATGCGATACTATCAGCAGAGCCAATTGCCAGGTTATTTGTCAGTCCTGAAGAAAAAGGAATTCACAAATCGTTCCGAAATGTCGAATACTCGAAATGTCGAGCAATGACATGCATAAGTAGGGGAGCCAAAAGGAGACATGCTTTATAGATCTAATAATGTATATTAGACCTGCCGAAAACAAACATTAGACCATTTGTGCAGTACTAACAGTTACGATCAAACACAATTCTACCTGGCTTTGAAAGTGAGAATGTTTGTGGTCTTTACGTCATTGTATATCTCAGGATGTATATATGTGTATAAATATATATACATACTATCGAACTTTTAGTGAGTCGTACAATTAGTAACATAGTGAGAATAGGAATGAGGGATGGCATTTTGTTTTACCTACAATAGGGACATCTTCTAAATTCTTGGCAAATCAGTGTAATTCTTACAATTGATTTTGCATCCATGGTTAATATTTTGTTGCGGCTGATGAATCAAAGACGGCCTGCTGCTCCATCCTTGACAGAACTCAAAAGAAAACGACACCAATTAAGCAAATCCGTCCTTACAAAGCATTGGCCGCATCTGGTAACATAAGACCCGTTACTCAGGTCTTTGCAGAGAATTCGAACCATTGTAGACACCGTCGTATTAAATTTAGTCATTAAATGTATACAGGAATGCTAGGATAGACAAAATCACAGGTTTGCTTCTTCATAACAGCTTTCTTGTCATATTTTTCTCGTTTTAGTGTGTAAGAACCTGCTCTTACCTTTTAGCGACCCCTTACGAGGTGTCAATGTGGCAGATTCATTTTGGGAAACTAAAAAAAACTTGTCATTTTGGTAAAGGCTTGCTTAATGCAAAGGCGTTGGATAATTGAAAATAAAGATGCGTTAGTCATCAGTATATATGCATACTGACTAGATAAGCAAATAGTATCCTTTCAAGGTGACTTATTTTTTATATATATAAAAAAAAAAAATATATATATATATATATATATATATTTTACATACATTGAAACAGAAATGTCTTTATTTCGCAAAGATAGTAAGAGATGTTTAACGAATACCTTTATTGCATTTTGTAAATAACCTTTTTGTATTAACATATAACCTTTTATTACAACTCTTATTTAGTAGACATCTTCTATAGTATACTGACAGGCACGCTGACTGAAGTTTATGTTATAGTGAAACTATGAGATGCTTCTCACTCATAAATTTCGGTAATTACTATGCTACCCTAAAACCCATACGTTTTTCGCTAACATTGGAAGTATTTCACAATGGACTTATCACAGATGAGGAGAGTAGTGATATTTGCATATATCAAATGCAGTGAATTGAACGAGAAGCGCATGAAGTAAAAAAAAATCAATGAGATTTAACTGCGAATTAAATTTCGGATCGCATGTTTCTCAAAGGCGGTCTGCTACGCAACCACAACAGATTAAACCAATTTCACATACAGAAAGCATATTTGAAAAAAAAAAAACGTGTGCTCTGAATTATCCTTTTCACTTACCTTTCAAAGACGATTCTTGGCAGGAACTTTGTTTATTATCCACACTGTATGTGCTTTCTTAAAGGCTGCAGGATATATATATCTATACTGAACGTGTTCAGAAAAATTTAGCATGATGTCATTGTACAAAGGTGTTACCAAAACATAAAATGTCATGTTTTGGGTGTAAAGGTGACTGAGCATTAAGGGGTGGCAATCAAGGACTTGTTTTCTGTTTGTAATCCTTTACTTAGTGATCGTCTATTTCAATAGGGTTTACTTTTTTTACTCTTCATAGTGTATATTATTCAAGTAATATTCAGGGGTAAAATAGGACAGATTTAGTTAAACTGATTCAAAACAACTCTTCGAATGGAAGATGAAAAATAGGAGAAACCAAAAACGAGTTTTTGTCTATACTTGAAATCAGTATTTCGGTGCAAAAGTAACGTCAAATATGGGTCAAAAACCGACTCAATCGAAAAACGTCTTAGGGAGATAAGCACTACTCCGCCTAAGGCCGACGGCGATAATTTGATCATTAAGAAAAAAATATTTTGCAACTAAATTGTAGAAATTTAAGAGCGAAAATATATGCATAATATATAACCTAAAAATCGTGACCTAGTCAACTTCTGAAGGCGAAACCAAGTTCTTTCGATATTTCAATTGTTCTTATGCTGAAAACCTTTTTAGAATATAGGTGCCTCTACAAAATAAAAATGAGAAATGAGTCATATTCAACTAAAGATGAGGCCGTTTTTCTGAATTGATGATTTGTGCTAAATCCACGTACATGCGGAAAATTTCAAAAAAAAGACAAAATACATTCTTGAACTAAATGGAATGAGTACACGGATGTACGGTCTCGGCTCTACATAAGAGAACAGACTAGCATTGAAGTTTTTTTTCGTGAGGGCTGAAGCATTGCAGCGCCGATGTCCCTGCAATGGGCAGTTATCTGTAAGATGCAATAGAGACCGACTAAGAATATATTACCAGTAGAAAGTTATTATATTCACGCTGGTCAAATGTAAGTGCGTAACGAACGGAAATTAGGAGCTTCAGGAGTTTTAACAAATCTCCGGGTCTCATTTGTTGATCGAATCCGACATATCCTGATTGCGCGTTTGAGGCCCTAGCCACTCCTTAAGTAATGACTGTATTACCGGATAGACAGCAGACACGCTTCCACATTGGACGTCGAGATCTAAGGTAATTAAAAATGCATTTTTAAGCTTGGTTCGAAGTTATTGGCGCATTCTCCCCTTGGACGAATCCTTTACTTGCAAATGGAAGCTGCTTGATTTTTCAATAGCTGTATAATGAGTGTCTAGCGGATTAGATTATTATAATCTGATCTTATTATTATTATTTAATATTATATATATATATATATATATATAAAGTAAACCAGAAATTATTATAATTTCTGATTTATAGTATACTTGTAACGGTGTTGCAGTTTTATTGCCTAAAGCAAACAAGCTGATTTAAGGCTTGCTGACGTAATATTTGTATTAACATGACTTATATTTAATATTTAATTTAAATATATAAATGAAATGTATTCATTTTCTTATACTTAAAAGCTCACTATTGACTTAATACTATCCCATAAATCTGGCTTAACTTAACTACATTGGTTTACCATCCTGCACAGGCCGTTACCGACCGCCGATTTACTGGCAATTCGTTCTACATATGGAGAAGAGGAGTTCACTAGGCAGACATAAAACATTATTTGCTGGTAATGCTGCAAAAACTTTGTCATTTGTTTTACCACCAGTGCGTATCCGAGTGATAGATGAATGGAATGGAGCGTCTGAGCTGTTTAGCAGGGAATGTTCCCACATACGATGGTTATGTTCAATATGCCTCACGTATATTGACCAGAGACAGTTATGCAAAAAAAAACGCTATATGAGAGATTGGCTGACGTACGCAACTTATAAAGACGACATGTTTGGAAGTAGATACCAGCCGCAAAAGTAAATTTGTTTGTAAAAGAAATGAGCGCAATAACAGACAAATATTAATTATTGTTCTCTCAAGGCGTTTTTTTTTGTAATTCTTTAGAAGGTGTACACCGCACGGTAAGAATAGTGCAGCGATCCATTTTGCCGTAATCGTAATCAGGTTGAGCTTGTAGTTGTGATGTTCGTGACAGTCTACCCATGACGCATAAGATTTCTCATTTCGCTACAGATGTACAAATGTTATAGTTTAATTGTAAACATACAATTGTTACAACGTATGAAGTTTATTGTACCTCGTCATACGGGCTGATCAGCGTAGGTACTGCAACATATGATATCGCATGCTACTTGAATCAAACTCGACCACATCTTGTTGAGCGTATGGTAAATAAAAACTCAGACAATTTTAAACACATAGGATGTGATGGGGCTTTTGTAAAACGCGTAACTGTGTAGGTCAGTCCTGCTCGCCTTTCTCGGCTTCCTTGATCATCGCCTCTGTGTTATAAAAGAAAAAAAGAAATCGATCCTAGAGTCTCTCTTCTATGTGCTGGTAAGCTCCAAATAAGAAAAAGTATTTGAGTTTGTGTCTGAAATCCTTCACAAGTAATGCTGTATCTTTTCAGTTGTGGGGGGTTTGCTTCTATGGCACGTTTCAGTGACACAGGTTATCTTCGGTGAAATTGCACCGACACAGTACTTGGATTATGTAAAGAGCTACCGAAGTTAGTTTCTAACAGTGTTAGTGCTGTTTGTAAAGAAGGTCTGGAGAGAGTTTTTTTTCAAGATATCTTACTTAGTGAATCAACATTTTTCCATACCTATTCTGACGTTTTTTTTTTTAGTTTTTTTTAGTATTTAACTAAAATCGTCTTATTAACATTGGTAGAGCAAGTAGGTTAGACGGCCATATCCGCATCTGAAATACCTATCATTAGATATATTTCGATTGCTAGTAATGGGGTAAAAAGTAAATAAGCTGCTTCTTATAGAAGGTCTGTAACCTGGACCCTGACGTAGCTTTTGGTAACGGAAATTGGGAGTGAAAAGAATTAGCGATATTCATGAGTTTACGTAGTACAAGGACTAAGTACAACCATTAAGGCTGATCCAGTAAAGGGGTCTAGTATGTTGATTAGTGAAAAGCATGGGAAATTCTTGAAACTTTTGTTTCTTTTTTGAATTTTTTGACTTTAAAATTCGCGGTTCCGATTAGCCCTCCACACAACCATAAAATAAAGTCTCGGGGGGCAAACATGGATTTATAAAAATTATGAATATGAAAAAATTAAAATCTTCTGGGGCAGTTCATGGAACTTCAAGTGGTAAAAATATTATGGAGACAGAAAGATGGCAAATAATATGGGATTCCTACAGGAGATTTCACTGTTAAAAGAAGCAGAGTAGGGAAGTAAAATAGCTAAACTGAATCGGGCTGTTATCAAGAATAAAATGAGATAGTGGGCGTCTAAAAAGTACTGCTGCTCTTGCCGAAATATAGAAGGAAGGTTTAGAAAACAGTGGACATAGAGCTTAGTGAAGAGATAACGGCCAGAGCTAGTCATCAGCGGCAAAATGCTCTTTAATTTTAATCAACGTTGCGGTATCATCAGTTAAATATTTGAAAGAGATGCATGAACTCTGTCTTTTAAAAAATAGAGAAGCTGGTCATAGAGAAGAAATGAAGTTCACGCTTTTCATTAACTGTACAGGTGTAATTGGATTGCCCGAATTGTTGACTTGGATGAATCTGGCGGTTCAACACAGTTCGATGAGAACAGCATGATTAAGGCAATGTAAAGCTTTGGGCTTATCAAAAAGTATCCCTACCGCCACGTGGTCACCACGACATCTGTTTTGACATTATCAGGCCTCCTCGGTGGAGGAGCCCTTATAAAGCCTAGCTTGTGTGGAGATAGAAGAAAGTTTAATTTAAAACGGGGCAAAGCAGAGGGAGCATACATATTCAAATACTTAAATGTTGAAATACTTTATGGCTCTAGGTCGGTAGAAGCCAGGATCATCTTCTGGATAAGCCTTTTTAAATGAGGTAAAAAGCTGTTTCTAAAGCAGCTGGGAATGAGCAATTGAAAAAAGAACGGTTGTATACGAAGACTAAAGAAACTACCAGGATATCCATATATATATATCGTGTACTACTAAAAGTGACTATTCATGTGCTCATCTATGTTTGTCACACTCAGATCGACTCCGCAGGGTAGCCGAACTGGACCGCTTTCTTTGAACTGCTAGAGTGCTCTCCTGGGAGACGAAGCCGATTGGATGAATACTCTTCTCTAGGAGGCAAATTTTTTTTGGCGATGAAATACAAACGACAATAGCTTCTTTCTCATTTTCGATATTTGAAAATACAGCTACTACAGTTATACCACCACTCAGAAATACAGTAGCCATCAGCGTCATGAGCATTGATATATCAAATATACAAATTTATATCCAAATGAATTTATACATATATACAGATTACACACACGGCCAACAAGATAAATCGACTTATGTCCTGTTCTATCCAGAATTCGCTACCTAAAGCAATTATGCTGAGTCAAAAATTGCGCCCGAATTGTATTACACAAAAATTGTGCTGTGTAAAAAAAAAAAAAGAGTGCTTCGTTTTCGTCTCTGTGAAAATAGTATTTCATAAAGATGTGTGCTCGATGTGTATTGCATGAACAACTCTGTTTAAGCTGTGTTATGAGACTTCTGTGCATAAGGACGTTCGCTCGTTAACTTTATTGTAAGTGCAACCAGTTTTTACCTTCATACAGATATCTGTCAAGTATATCTTAAGTCTGAAGACTGGAAAACCGTTAGAGTGATTTTACAACTATTACAAACTTTAAAAATTAGTTTTGAATCTACGGAAAAGGTAAACCGGAGTTATCGAAAGACAAGTACATAGGTTAGAAATCGTGCCTAAATGCACTGAATATAAATAAAGAGGAATTGGAGAAGGAGAGGCGCTACTCACATTGGTGCGCACTGGGTGCATTGTCAAGTCAGTGGCAGAAGGAAGGGTCCGATCTTCGCCGTCATCTCTAAAGGAAGTTGCTAAACCGCCTCTAACTTACCATAAAAGTTGCTGTCTCAGTTTGTTATGGAAGACCTATAACTTCTTAACATGTGTCAGTGAACAGCTTTTTGAGGCGGATTTCTATAGATAGCTACACAGTCAGGTGCCGAACGCATAGCGTCAAGTTATCGTACCTACTACGGCTGTTTGGTTTTTCTTAACTTATAGTGCGGCACGGGGAGCAAGACCAACAACAAAAGTAAATTGAAAGATATCAATTGCCTGAGTGGCCAGAAATGGTTGCTACCAAATCTGAATGTTACAGATTACTAAAATTTATTGTAATTTGTAGCGCTGGAAGTACTCTGAGCTACGGCGCAAAGTGGCACGATCATAGGAGTCAGACAAATTAAATATATTGAAAACGCTACGTTTAATCGCGGCGGATGGTCTGAGTTTGGCGGACACCTAGCCATGGTCGAGGCAAATGCCAGTGTGACAATCCTTCGTGAGTTTATTGATTGAAGAAGCCAGCCTAGAAAGGGAAAACTATCTTTTATCATCAAACTGACACTGATATTTTACTAGTATTTTTAATAGTGAGGTAACAAACAGAGTAGCCAGTGGGGAGAAATACTGATACAAACACACTAGCGAATAATAGCGGTGATTAGGATAAGCAGAAGTTATTGTTACCTGGTAATTTGCATGCGACAATAAGGGCCTAGATGGCTTTATCAATGCAGGTGTGGATAATACAAGTTAGTAGTTAAATGCTGTTGTGGGAATAAACAGTGCTCTGTGTTATCTTTAGGAACAACATAGAGGTGTAACATCGTAGTTGAATGCGGTGGTTCAGCCACGTTTGAGGTTCATAGCAAACATCGAATTGATAAAGGTGAATGAAATTTTCGAAGGCGTTAAATCCCCCATCAGCCCTTAGTAAGTTAGCATTGTGTAAAAGAAAAAAAAATATTGGAAAACTCACAGTCTTTAACACCAATGCAGAATATAAAAGTGGAGTGTACCAATTAAAATACCCGTTTTTACTGATAGGTTAAACAGTGCTCAACTTGCAATATGGATAGTACCCAATTTCGTAGCTTGAGGTGTTGGTGAAATCAATTGCATTCTTAGCAGTATTAGTGTTCCACACGCTATTTTCTGATCTATTTCGCAGAAAGATTAAAAACTTTTTGCTCGAAATCGATAATGCATGTTATTTCTAGTTTCCATGCAGCTTCTGAAGAATCCGACGAAGAATAAGGCAACCCACAATATACTCAATAGAGTTCAGACCTCAAAGAGTTATTGGAATGGCTTAAAATACCATTTTTAGTACGCCTGCATTCTTTGATACAAACATCAACAGCCGTTTCGAACACGAAAATCTCAATTACTAATTTGATCAAAAGATATGTTTTAACGGTGAGTCTTTTTGAGACTTTTTGCTTTTTTGATCCTTTTGAAGTTCTTGGCTGTTCTAAGCTCTTGCATTTTTGGAGTTTCAGCCTGCTACCAGGCCAAAATTAATTTTTTGTATGTAGAATGTTTGAGCAATGCTTGAACAAGTCTACAAATACTGTATGTCTACAGATATGTTACCGCTTAACATACGGTCACTATGAAGATTTGTTTGCGTATTACAGAAAAAAATATTTTGAAAATGACTAGCGAACGGTTTAAATCTCAAATCGAAGATGTAATGCTGGCGCACAGTGACTACTTCGAATAAACGTGACTGCTAGAAATGAGACTTTAGGGTATACAACAAAAAGTCTCCTAAAAAAAAATATCTGTTTTTGTTTATACACAGTCTGACAAGCAGTGCACAACGAAGATTCCTAGTTTAGATTCCTTGTTCTGCATATGCTTTTAAATCATCGAAAAAGTATTGACTGTTCGTCGAACTAGATGCTTTAAAGTCACAAATGATGTGAATCGTGTTGGGCAATTATTTAATTCTAATTAATAATAATTAATAAGAGGTATGTAAAAATCACACACAGTTTTTCACTCAACATCCATCTACAATGATGGAACTATGATGTCACCAGAAAAATGGCCGAAAGGCATTGGCCAAAATAGCACATATTTAGCATCATAATATTACTTCTTGCTTCATTGTTGGGTATGGAAAAGCTAACACTTTTTCAACAACCTAATGCGTTAGGCTGTTACAAATCAGACGGACTTTCAAAATAACTTTAAACCTTAGGCTAGAATAATGATCTTTAGTATGTATTAGAAGTACTCTCTTCCGTATGTTATAAACTTGTCCCACCATTCTGATGGCTTGGACAATCATATATATGTCATTTACGTTCCATATGTAATTTTTCTATTTGTGACTTCTCGAGGTAAATCAACAGTGAAACATACGTTCCCATCTTTTTTAGTGCATAAAAAGCCCCATAATTACATGGGTTTAGATCCGATAATAAAGGTTCAAGGCAACGCTGAATATCCTTTCGCTCAATCCAGGAAGTAACCGAGGCATGGTGATCTGTTGTAAGGTTATTAAATAACCGGACTGCGTGTTTTCGATTGCCGTGCCTACGGTCCATGAGTCTTTTCAGGAAGTCGAGATAGCGGCTTGCATTTATGATTCCATTTTCGGTATGTATCTTGTAGTAGCAGATGTCCCTGATGTTCACTACAAGTACTACCACCACCTTACGTCTGAAATTACTTGACAGTGGCGCCGAATTCGATTTCTCTCTGGCTAATGGTAGAAATGCCTCGCCTATAACGACAGTATGCTCCAGGGGCATTTTTGTTGACTAAGGTTCCATAAATTACACGTGGAACACACCATACGCATTTCTAACTAACTTGAAGTCCATTCACGGAAAACTTATATTACTTAGTTTCTGAATTTTCAGTATTCGGTTTATAATTCGCTAACATGTTACGTGTAAAATTCCACTTTTATCAGACGGAGCCCTTAGACTTCAAGCTCTGCCTTTGTGAAAAGCTTTTCCGACTGCGGCAATGCGTTCTTGTACGTCTGACCTAAATATTTGCTAATCGGTGCTGCGGTATCATCCAGCAGTACGTAGTCAAAGTATTTGGGTCATGTCTATCCGCAATTATTTCGAAAGGTACTCGGCATAGAACTTGCACCATGGCTGTATGCGCTAGTTTACCGCGAATTCAAAATAGATAAAGGGTTATGCATCCTTAAAGTTCACACACTTCAACATTTTCTTTATTTATTTAGGAGATTTAAACATTTAGTATATAGGAAGTGACTTAGCGATTTCTCAATAAAATTTAAAAACGTAGACTGCGCTGAAAAGCAAATCTAGCAGTGTCTGATATAAGGAACAAGCAAGATCCATCCGGCATGAAAACATACTTCAGAAGCTTAATTTTAATCCGAAACGCTTGAAAAAGCGCTAACTGCTCAGAAAAGTAACGACTATAGAAAAACAGGCAACGTCACTATAATTACAGAAAATGAATCATTCAGCGAAGTAAATTTCTGGTGTTCGTAACGCATATCATAGCGAAAGCTATTTTTTAAATCGAAATGTATATATTTTATTCAATTTATTTATACAAAGTGTATATATAATTAGTGCATTCTAATGATAATAGGTTTAGCGGCTCAAATCTTATCCGTAGTAGTATGGTTTTAAAGTTAAAATCTAAACGGTCTGACAGTTTGACACCACACCACAATGGTGCCAAATACCACGGAAATAAATATAAGCCAGCAATATAACTGTAGGGATTCTAGTGCGAAAACGCATTGCGTTTCTGAAACCATGATTTGCCATTTTCATGCATATTTTAGACACCACTATTATTTTTATTAGAATTTTAACCTTTGTAAACCAAAAATGTAAGATCGTATAAAATAATGTTATAATGTTTAAGATACACTACATAGTGCAAAGCGTGATGACTGCGCTGTTCTTTTCTGCGTCACGTTATTCAAAGAAGGCGTCCTTGGACAAGAGCTTGGATTGTATTATTCCCAGGATCTTCCGCAAGACACGGATGCATCTTCATTTGGCTCCGGCGCGATTCATGAGCACACACAATGTGGTGGAAGCCATGCACTGCGTGGTGGACCACCGTGGTTCGTTCTGTGTTACTCCAGCTACGTTTCCTCCGCGATAACGGCAGAGGCAAAAAAGTCTTGACTGCTTTCGGCCGCTTATTTCTCCTGTTGTTTAATTAATTCCCAGCAGGCAGGCCTTTTTGAAGGCCAAACTAGCGTTGGAAATCCTCAACGAGTAACTGTGTATTGAACAGCAACACATAATGGCTACAATAAGATGTTTGCAGGCTGAGCGCTTTCTTTAGAAGAGCAGGCTTCCCCAGGTTTAGCCTACACAGTTAGGCTATATCGAGGTTTTCCTAGGAGAGCTAGATATCGTAGGGTGGCATTGGTACTAGTTTGATACGGAAGTAACCGCAACGTTTGTTACTAGGGCGTTTTTAACGCGTTCAATTATATGCTTAATGTAGAAGGTGCTGGAGCAGGGCGGAGCCTGGCCTTGATAACCTAGAGGTGAGAGATAGAGACGGCGAGTATGCTTTTCGGAATATCATGGTTTGGTTAATATCTAGGCCTGGATCTATTACGTACTGTTAAAGTTGGTTCAGTTTTTGCTAAACCTTAAAGCAAGTTGCAGTGAATCGCAAGGTCATCGGTGTTAAAAAGAATGTCTGCCTTCACAGTCTTGTGCTTTCCGATTATATGGGATGACAGATCGCCTAAGAGGATTAAGAAACGTAAGGGGTTGAGGCTATCACCGTGAACAAATTTTGCCATTTGTCAAAAGTGCAGTTCCGTCACACCATCATGTGTCGTAATGTGATTATCTTGAACAATCGAAGCAACAGACTAGATGAGCTTGAGCAGAATTGCTGGTACTTTAACTTGATATGTCTTACGGGTCTAATTTGGTAGAACAATTTGTTTTATCATGTTATTGATGAGATTTTTCGGCAGAGAATTTCGCTACTCACTGCTGTTATGAACTTTTCGAATGTAGGATATTTTGGGTGCAAGTTGAGCTTCTGAAGTTGATTTCTGCCGCAGGTAGGAAATCAATATAAATTTTTGTTTAGTCAGCCGTGGCTGGAAATTAGTTTCCCAAAGTAATGTACTAAAATCGAGCAATCGCACAGTTACGACTTTTAAATAAAATATTTAGGGGTTTGCGTGTATTAGATATAAATAACCTTTCAACAATTTTGAATTTAAACACTGTTTGCTAGCGAGACAGTAAGCAAAAGCTACAACTTACCAGAAAGATCAATGCAACCTAAGCTTGCTTAAAATGTTTCGTAAATGTATTCGTTTCCGTAGACAGAATAATACATTATATATATATATATATATATATATATGTGTGTATATATATATCTGTATATATATATCATATTATATATGTATATATCTGGAGCTATGGTTTCTTCCAGCCAACAACAAAATCAAATCCGCTTAATACTGATATGAACACGATGGTGGGCCGACTAGTAGATCTAGGAAATGGGCTGTTAGGATGCCTAAATGATTAGACGGAGTCTCAGGGCTGGTGTTCGATGAAGCTCGGCGGAACAGGTAAAGCTAAAAATTTGAATGCATTATTATGAATCACGGAGATCTGTTAATCAGATTACACCAATGTGATTCGGAGCGTGATTTGATTTGCGTGTGAGAAATGAAAATGACTGTAAGGCAATTGTATAAAAAAAAAACTTTCCGTCTGAATGAAGTTGTGTCGCCTGCGCTCTCCTCGTTTCACCAAAGGTGGAACGGAGGAACGTTCCAGCTTTTTGTGCTGAGGATTTTTTTTAACACATGCTTTTGTTTTTTTATTAATCCCACCCAAAAACCGATTAATACCTGCGGCATAGTGGTTTGGGGTGAGGCTTTTTTCAGCGATCCCGTGCAATGATGTTAGGATTATTTTGTGATTATTAAGGCCGACCCGCACATCCGGTCTTTTCAATGAGTATAGCATTTTTACAGTTTTACAATTATGTACATTTTTAGCCAGCTATTTGATGCACAAATAAATATGCACATCCAAGGCGAACCAAACTCTACCGTTACTAGCTGTTGTCTTAAAAATAATCCTAAACATTACTAGCTCAATCAATTGAGCGCAGGGACTAGGGAATTAATTCGCCGAGCACAGATATATTTGAAACTTTTCATCAGTTTATATCGGTAACATAGAAGAACACAAAGTAAGCCTAATTGAAGGTCTCCATGGATAATATCAGAAGGACTCCGAAATCAGTATTTTCGCTTACTGTGTCACGGCAGCTTGAATTGATTCCAACGACAAGTTAGTTCAGCTGGTTTGGGATTAGACATTGCAGGAGTGAGACGCCTTCTCCCGAAAATGTGCCCAACAAACAGGAAGCCCTCAGAGGTCAAATTCAAGCAAACAACAGTGTCAGACTCCAATCGCGTTGGCACTCACGGTAAGACCAGAAGAAGATGCTGCGTCATTTATTTAGGTACATTCTGTAATACGCTCCGAGAGATTGCAACTATTTCTGTCAAAATCAGCCGTCTTGGCCCGGCTTGGATCAGCCGATTTCGAGCTTGTCATCCGGGCATATATAATACACCAGGTCGATTGATGGCGCGGTATGTGCTGGAAAGAGGCGTTTCGGCTCGGGTTCGAGATACTCAGTTATATTGCGGATGTATCTGTAGCTGCGTGCGAAAGCTGCAACGAAGACATACTACAACGAAAGGAATTTGGTGCAGACGCTTGTAGAACGGCCGATTATACGCATTTACAAAGTAAGCTTGAATTTTGTTTGGCGCAAGCTTTTGACGTTGCAGCATGCAGCATGTGTTCTTTAAAAATGCACGATCTGTAGTTATTTAGTGCACGAGTGCGAGTGGCTGCACAGAGCTCGTTACTGCCACCCAAGGAAAAAGCTAAGCCAGTTGGCTTCAATATATAAATACAAAGGCAGATAATACATAGAGTATCGACGAATGCACTGTACGCGAGGCTAGAAAGGTTGCTTACCCTTTATATGACTTTGAAAAAATCTGAAAAAGAGTTCCATATGGATAAATTAATGATAGCATCTAAATGACAACTTCGGAAATCAGTTTACAAGGCTGAAGGTTTTTTGTTTCGGTTACCAACGGTATTAAAACTTTGCAGATTTAGAGAAATTTGATGTAAAGGGTTGCTTGAGATTCGTATGAGATTTAACGAAAATACAGACACAAATAGCATTTACAACAAGGATCGTTTCACAAAAATGGTTCAGGAGAATTATTAAAAACGAACAGTTATTATTTTTCAATGAAAACATTATTTTGAGAAATAATAAATGATTTCTATCCTACAAAAATATCCGATGCTTGATAGCTTAAGAATCGTATTTTTTAGTAGCTTGCGCGTTGGGTGCTTCTTCTGATATAGATGATATGACCGAAAATCATATCTGCTATTTCTTTGTTCTCACGTCACTGGTTGATGACATCGTCGAGTTTTAATCGGCACACATTTAGGTACGAGTAAAAAACATGCTGGGCTCGAATAACTCATTCTGCTCAAACTGTACGTAATAATTGACTCGCTGTCCCCTTTCTGCGCTATAATACTGTAGATTTGTATCAAATGGGACACACACATCCCTTTAAGCACACATCCACCTAGCCGTACACTTTCAATTTAGCCTCGAACTCTTCGCCTAACCGTCACGCTATTCCAGCACACATAATATTGACAGACTAACACGAAAACGGCAAACGACGAAAAATGAGTCTCTCTGTTCGCTTAACCTCTATTGATGTTGGCAATTCGTCGACTATTTGATACCACAGAGGAGTTCAGTAACTTATTAGTAGAGTACTTATTAGTACAACAGCTTCACATCCCGTCTAAGTTCAAAATGAATCGACTTCCGACGACTCTTTTGTGCCAGTTCCTCTCTGTGGCTTTGCGCGCCTAAATGCTACTTAGCTTAGTTTATATTACCCAGGTTTAAACTCACCCAGGTTCAAGATAAAACCCAGGTTTCTATCACATCTTCGTCGATCCGTAACTGAATCGCTTCTACAATAGCTACTTTAGCATAGCTTTATACCCACTCTTTTTTAACAAGCGATATGCTTCTTCAATGGGACAAGAGCAAACGATTTTTGATAACACATTCTAGGTAATCTGACCTAAAAGCAAAGTAAAGAAATGGAAGATGAGTAAAATGATAAAAATAATATAACGAAAGCAAACGTATGAAGAGTACATAATGTAGGGTCTGGTAATGCGGGTAGAAAGTTATCTACCGGACTCGGTTTGTAAAACTATTTGCTGCCTTGGTGAATACATGCAATTATTTTCTTTGAATAAGGTAGAAGCAATCGAGCTTACTTCATTGAAGTTTTCACTAGCAATTTCACATGTTCGTTACCTCTCAGGGTGACTTGCGGAAGTATAGGTATAATCTGGGATAACCATTTAATTTAAATTCAATTGTCATGTAAACCACGTTAAGCAAATTATGATCGCCATTTCTATCTCTGAAAATCGCCAATGTAAGAATTTCAATTGTCAAAAGTGCGTTGTCATTACATTGATCTCTTGAGGAAAGCCAAGGTCGACCCCTCCTACAAAATCCGAACAATAGGACGATGAATCTACAGCGTGTTTATTCTAAATCTGTCAGTACTTGAAAACCAAACGACATCAGATTGAGCTGCAATGAGTTTTAATTTCACGCTAAGATCCTTCCTTGAAAAAGTTTATGTAAAGGAATGCATAGTATGCGAAATCGTATATAACATTTTCGAGCTTTTGGCAGCATCGCGCGTATATGACCTTCACGGGTGACCGGATGCGCGAACGTATAATAGGCCTTTGGGCTTTAATCAAAACATGCGAATCGGCACACCTTATATTTTGTACACCGTATTAATAGTACTTATCTATCTTAAAAGTTACTTAGTCGTATTGTATATATGCATGTCTTTCATATCTCCAGCCTGGTCGGTATAATTAGAGTCTGAAGTACTGTAGAACAAATACTTGCTCGGCTACACACTGTGTGTATCATATTAACCATACACATAGGTCTTTGTAGACTCAGCTTTTATCAAGTAGTGGAAAAATGTAATGGAGGTGTGGTAACATAGTAATTAGATGTATGATCTTCGACGCATAGGCACCGCACGTGTTTCCGTTGTAGCAATATAATCGCGCGGGATCAACAGCACGTTTTTTTAGCTTTCGCCGTACTATAAAGGTTCATCAATAAATCTATGATATTTGTTTTGTATTTTTAAACATGACCAGGATGATCTAGTGTAGTGAAGTGAAGTGATGGAGAGCTCCGTAATCGAAAGTGCGATCACCGAGGTCCTGGATTTCTTGTGCTGGCAAACGAGTAATATGAATGAATCTAGATGTTAGCAGTATCTCATACACCTCCTTGTTTGTCCTCTTTCTGTTGACTTGTACTGCCCTTCTTCATGGCGCCATTGAAGATCGCCGCGGGGAACCCCAAAGCGGTCGACAAAAGAGCCGTTGTAGCTAAGAAGGCTGGCCCCAGTATCCTCAAAAAAGTCATTTAAACTGCTATTATTACTCAAGTAAATAAGCTTATCATCCACTTAGAAACGGATTTGTGTAGTCAAATATTTTCACTGGTATGAGTGCGTTTTGTGAGTTTTGCCGAAATTAGCTCCCACCCATTTTAACCACTGTGCTCCTGTATACAACAATTCTATTATAACGCTGGCTTTCATTCACTTACTGCAGCTCAGCTAAGAAAAATAAAGAATAACGAACTTTTTTATACGCATGATAAATACACTTTTCAGTAGAAACATACAAAAATAAGTAGTTTCCAATCAGAATGTTTGTTGAAGGTTGCTATCAACAAAATTCAAAACCTCAAAAACAAGTGGGTATTTTAAACTGATCTAAAAGTAAAAAACACTTCGTTTTTATTGTAATAGCACTAAAGAAATAAAAGTGATAGTGTAATTCATTACTGAAGGCTGTGCCACTTCGTGAAAGAGCCTAGAATAGTTTTCGAGAACAATGGACATACCGTTGGTTGTCATGCGCAACCTTATCAAAATATTTGATGCAGCATAAAGGTTAAAAGATAAGTGAAAGTTGTTTTGTTGGACTTGAGTATAACTTATTTCTTGAACCTTCTATAAATAGGACCTAAATAACATACTGCGTTGCTTACCAAATTTACATCTATTAATATTCTACTAGGGCCCTGTGTCTGTCTCCCCATTCGACCAAAATAGACCACCTGAAGCGGTCAGACTGGACTGATTTTGATAGGTCGCGAGGGCTTTCTAGGTCCTAAATATAGATGACGTCAAAAAAAATTGATTCTTTCCCGAGGGAAGTTCCCTATTCAATTTTTCATTTCATAGAACGCGATAGTCATCAAATTAAATGTTTTTCTATAACCTTTGCGTTTTTAAGCTTTTTTTTATAAAAGGGCTTAGATGGGCTACTTACTGGTAAAATTTTCATCAAAGACTTTAGTGGCAAAATGTTAGTTGACTGTTTTACAAGCATATTTATGTAGAAAAGGGCGTGTTTATGATAGCAATCGATAAATTTCAAGCTGAGTAAAACTAAAATCAATATTTCGACAAAATATGGTTAGAACCGATTGAGGGGTACGTTTGGCCTACATGACAATGAAGTGAAAATGCGTTTTGAGCGTTTGAATGAAGTGAGAATTTCTAATACGTATTGATGCAAAAGTTGTAGCGATTGATGCCGTGAACATTTTACTTGAATCATTTTTGTAAAAATATTTAAAAATCGAATGAAGGCTGATTCGAAAGATCGACGAGCCTACTCACGCGTCTCTATAATTGAACGTAATCACGTTATAGAGATGTGCTAAAGGCTAACATGATACGAGTGAGACAAATATAGACTGAGCCTCCTGGCAAACATATTAGAACAACCTGACAAAATAATTACTGAAGGATAACGGACTAGGTGGGGCAAGATAACTGTGACGGTTTGACTATTAATATGTATTCGAGCCGTTGTTTTCGCTAGCCTAAGTAAACGAGAAAAATTAGGGGAATTAACCAACGATAAAACAGAAGCCCGTGAATTTGTCTGGTACACTGCAATGAGTTTTTTTTCGTGCGAATTCGTGGAAGGATTCGTGTGCACCCGTGGAATGGTTGAATTGGGCTACGTTTTCCTGGCATGCGATAGCTTCATCTACTGGTGAGTTGCGAGTAACACTAAACGAAACTTTTTTGTTAAGGAGGTGTTTTATTTTTCTTATAAAACGTTATGTTAATTTTGGCGGCCTGGTCGTTTCTTTCAATTTACGCGACAACAGTTGGAAATTTGTAAAAAAATGTAATCGAATGTTGTTTGTTTTTGCAACTCTACTAAACAGGCGCAGCAATGATTAATTTACGATATTCAGTATTTTTACAGTACAGAGATAAAATTATGATTTCTTAAGAAATTGTTGAGAATTAGTAAAATATTGGTAACTGAGACGGGACGAGCACACCTGGTAAATAAAATCATATCAAGGAATGGATCTTTAGGTACTTAAAGTATGTTTTTCTCAACAAGAGGTTAGAGGTGATGCATTATAAAGAACAACTTTGCCGCCAAGATATTCGGCTAGCAATACGGGACTTCCACAGGCCAAATTCTCGAAACCGCATGATTAGATCTTGGCTCAGAATGGATTCTGAGACCCCTCCAAATGAACGATTGCAGGGACGGCCAGTAGATTTGTAAATTTTTTCGTCACATTCTGCTTCATCTGCCTTTAAGGTTCCACACCTTGCCAGCCGTAGTAGTCGTCTGCAGGAATTCATCGCACGCTTTTTCAACTTACTCGTCTGCATCCGGTATATCCTCGCTAGCTCCATCTGATCATATGCCTTCAAGTCCTGCTAGCTTATCCGTGCCTCTAGTTGTTTCCTGTTTGGCTGGCTAGTTATTTCGCCCCCCTTTTCTCTAATGAGCAGGTGTCCCACTGCCCTTTGTCAATTACCCATTGCAATGAAGCAGTTATCATGCTAATGTTAATAAGAAGTACCCTTTGCAGTTACTTCATCTTAAGATGAAAGTAACTTTGAGTTGCTAATTTCTATGTAGCTATTAGGTAAGCAATGCGCCAACATCGATATGTTTCCTATCAACTTTCAATATTGTAGAAAAGATCATATTCTTTTTGATAACAGAATCATAATGAAAATCAATTGATTTAATAATGATTGGTTGTGCACTTACTGTCTGGAGTCTACAAAGGTAAGTGGCTTCGACAGTGAGATGTATTACAAATGCTGAGTTATTGTTGGGATAGATGATTAAAAAGAAAATACTTTTAATGTTGTGTTTCTCTCACCCTACCGTTCGTTCACTTTTGTATACTATTGAAGTGTTCCTCTTTCTGTTTTAAAGACGAAGGTTTTAGGCGAGAAGAACATTTTTGAGACCCACTCCATTTCGACTGTTCCTGAAGTCAAACAGCTGTTGAAATAGCACGTTGTACCGTGTACAACGAGGGCTCTATAACTGAGAAAACTGCTCGAAACGGGTTCGAGAAGTTAAAAAATGGTATCTTGGAGCTCAAGGATGCAGGCTGTTATCTTTGGATGATCTAAAATTGATGAAAACCGATTGAGGGCTTTTTTAAAAAAACGACCCGCAAACTATTCTTGAATTGGGCGAGAAAATAAACGGTAGCTATATGACTATCGATAGGCACTTTAAATCTAATGGATTGACTCAAAACTTAGGAGCTTCAATGCCCTATAAGCTAAACATCGTAAAAAATACGGCTTTTTATTGCTTCTCAACATCTCACCCGGCACCGAGCGATACACGGCAACAATGACAGATTTCTGTATAGATTTGTCCCCATTTACAAGAAAAGGTATCTTTACTCCGATATAATGCAAATAAAAGAAGTGGTAGTTCCGAGATAGGCCCAAATCCAGAATCAAGCCAGATCTCCATCACAAAAAGACAATGATAATTGTTTGGTTGAGCTAAAAGGATCTTATACACGTCGCACATGCTAAAGATTTTAAATGTCGCCCTGAAAGCGCTTGTTCTTTGCATCCAACATATTGTCCAGACCCCGTTCCTGTAGATTATTACTATTTCCGATCACTGACAAACCAAATCGGGACCCATACATTCGACAGAGAAAAAGGTCTCAAAACCTGTACTGACGGTTTTTCAAGATTTCAAGTTTTTCAATTTCTGCGAAGAAGGAATAAAAAAAATTGGTTGATGAATAAGAGAACGTTGTGAAAAGCAATAGCAAATACATAATAGGTTGATTCACCTAACAAAAAAACACTGTTTTTGTTAGGTGAACAGTCGAACTTTGCAATGTCCAACCTAATACATTTCTCTACTACATTAAAAATCTATGCAAATCTTTTTGTACTTGTTAACCTAATTTTTTTCAGACATAGTGCTTTCATCGCGGTGCAGTCCACGCAAACACTATGTCTACATGCGAATAGTTACAGAGTTTCTTTGTGGTTTTTAGGGTGTTTCACATTCATCAACGAAGAAAATAAAAGACAAATATATTAAGCCAAATTTGTTGCTTTCCATGCTGAGCCCTACTAGGTCATAGAACAAATTTCCTACTAATCTTCATTGATACCAGAGGAGCCGAATATCAACATTCTAAATAACTTTGGATTATAATTATGATCAGGCGATTCGATCGCTGGCTTGATATTGCGTATACCTTACATTTTTCATGCGTTTGCCATCCGTGTGGTTAAAGCATTTATCCTGTTGAGACCAAACGGCTTCATCCATCAAAGCACTCGATAAGAAGCTCTCCAGCACCTTTTGATAACAAGGAGGCCGAATCGAAATGGTTGACATCTCCTACGGACATCCCTAGCACCCTGATTACTGCAAGACGGTATCACGAATGCTTGCATTTACTTGCAAATTTATTAAACAAAGATTTTAGTGATGTTTAGGGACATTTCTGGTTGTTGTTAAAGAATTACGGGGAATTTCTTAGACACAAAGGCAATTTTTTTGGCACCGTAAAGAGAGAATTACGGTCAGACGAATCACAGCTTTCGTACTCTGCCATACTTCACCTTATTATAATAGTACCACATGGGTCGGTTGTAAAACCCCAAAAACAATATCATTGTTCACCGAGAGCCGCGAATGTATATCTGGGCACTCGAGGAACCTCAAACAAAAAACTTGGAGGCACTAGTTTGTGTGCACTGTAACCATAGTCGCAGAGCTGGGTTAATGCGTAGTGTATTTTTATGCAGTACAGCCCCGAGAAATGGAGACTAAATGATCAAAAGCCATTTTGCATTGAACGTGCAGACAAATTGGAGTATTATTATTTCGCTAATAGTCCTAATTATCTTTCTTTTTATCTGTCTCACGACTATATTGCCCAGCAGTCTTTACGAAATCGTTTCTTAGATGGTGTTCCACTTTACTTGAAACCAAATCAGGTTGGGAGCTCTAATATCCCTCAAGTCCATAATAAGTATAGAATTTAATGGTTCTTTAAGCGCCGTGATAGCAGGTGTGTTATGCGTCGAACGTCAAGGTCATTAACCGTAAGTACAAGTGACGTCTGTTTCCGTAAAGACTCTAAAAGTCTAGCAGTAGAAATTCATGTAATACAGTCTCTTACCAAAATCTCTCTTACCAGAGATATGAAAAGCTGCGAAAATCTGCTTTAATAGAAGGGTCGTTGTGTCTGAGAATGTAACAAGCTTTACCGAAAGTAAATAAATAGCAGAATGCACGAATCGAAACATCAGTCTTGAACAAAATAGCCTAGTAGTTCTTTTCTCTCAAGAGTAATGGCTCCCTAAAGGACAGTATCGAATTTTTTGGCGGGTTTACTGCTCAGGCAGTTGTGCATTTTGTGAGGACTTTCTGAGATTTTTCTAAAGACGTGCTGTTTATCAGATGAGATCCTAGACTGGATCAAGAATAAACTTCACTTTGATCAAAAAGGTTTCTTTATGAAAATGTGTAAAATGAGGAAAACATAGCTCGTGCGTTGCTTTTTGGGTCGCAATAATTGACATAATAACTTGGAGGGCCTGCAACACACAGAGGATCCAATGCAGATTTGGCGTATTATTCTGTGCACCAGGACCTTCTGCTGCAGATGTTAACGGACTTCATGTCTTCTTGGATAAACGTGTGTAGGTCTTTGGCCACGTTTTTTATCCGTGAGCAGTATTATGCTGGATACAGTGGGGACTCCTATAGACAAGACTTTTACAAATGAGCCCTAAAATCTTTCAATAACCTCGCTTTCCTCTAGATCTGAAATCCCGAACCCGGTGCAACAAGCCTGAACAAACGCTGAATAACCTCTATTAAAATATTCGAAAATATGTAAGTAATTTAATCTCCGAGATTTTAGCTACATCTTATTATAATAATTACAGCATTGTTAGTACTAATAGTTGCAGGAAATGCATAATGACAAAAAAAAACAGATAAAGAAGTAAAAAAAATCTTCGAACCACTAGTAATATAAGAACTATAGCAAATTAATATATGAATATTTTGATATGGAATTAATTTCAAATTTGAATTACAGAAATCTGAGCGATGATCGGGATATCAAATCTAATACCACTGCCAAAGTGATCGCTTTGAAGATAACTTATATCCTCATCACTTTCCACACAGAAAATAAATTCACAGAAATATATAAGTACGCTGTAAATGCACGTTTGTGTGAGATAAAAAAGTGTATTAAATTTTAATGTTAACCCGTAGGGCGCACTTAACAATGAGAATGACTCTGAAAGATGCCTCAGTATGTATTAACTTAGCAGCGTTTGAATTGTGGAGTTCGCCATTTTACAGCACAGAATAACAATAGACAGTGTACTCCGCATATTATCACTGAGGATTCAATTTTGCCTACACATGTAATATAGAATCATGCATTATTAAAATTCTAAGGTTTAGGTTTTTGCAATGCATTGTTTTTCCCAAGGGTGCGCCGAATATAATCTGACCATGGGTGAGACTTAGGAAGCAGTATCAGACTGGCGAACTCAGACGAAAGAAGCTGGGAGGACGACCTCGGCATGCCAACCTGCGGACCGGAATGCAGTAATGTGCACAACTAACTAACTAATTATAACGTTGATGTCGGATAATGAAGAGAGTATATAATTAAGTAATTACCAATTAAGCAGATTACCCCCCGTAATGAGGAAGGATGCTACGGAGACGGTTACGAGGCAACAGCATGGTAAAATTAGCTTGCCTAGTATACAGCTAACGCTAAGCTTACTCATATGGAAACGATTTGCTATTAAGCAGATGGTTTACCTTTTTTCTCAATTTTCTATTGAGGAGTGCCACGGCGGATAAAAACAACACACGTAACTAAATGCAGTACAAGGAAAAAAGGTTCAACTTTAGTAGTCGTTAGCTATACTCGCTTACGTATTCTCAAAACATGTCACATTCTTGGGTGTTAGAACTTGAAAGGAACTTAAACTCTTCAAAGGTACAAAATAAAAGTAATGCACACAAAATAAAAAAGCACACTTAGTAAATATAAAGACAACAAAACCCACGCGAAATATCTTTAGGTAACACTTCCGAAAAAAAGTAAAAGATCTATTCTGCAGAAATGATGATTTCTATCGCAGCCAATCACGGTTGTTGTCGATTTAAACATGAATCATAATATTGCTTGTCATTCTTCAAAACGTTAGTAGTTAAGAGATCAGTTTAGTAACGTTCTCGCACGATGCGCTGATAACACCGTAGTTAAAAAAAAAACACTGGGCGCGAGCTTAATATAGGATTAAGTCGCTAACCTAAACGGTAGTAAGTTTAAGTGAAGTACCAAGAGCCTATCGGCCTAATTGTATGTGTGTGCTATGGACTGATAACATCCAGTTCCACTAATTATTACTTATAAATATATAATACTTAACTAAACAAATATAGTTGTTAATAGAGGGATTTACTGTGAGTTATAGTTTTAAGATCTGTAATAAACTAGAAAAGTGCAGAGAAATACTTGAAAGTAGTTATAATAAATAGTCCTAATCGAGATTGATCAAAATTTTAAAAAAGTAAGCAGTAGATTAAGGATTTTGAAATTATTTAACTTAATTTTGAAGTCGTTATAAATGATTATAAATCACCGTCTAAACAGAATTAACTGGAGCTTTAAGCACCGATGCGACAATTATTATTTGTAACCATGTCCTCGGACGCCTTCAGCATGGCCAAGCTTTCAGTAGGATTTTGTGTGGTCCCGCCTACCTACAAAAGAAGCGCACAGTCACAAAAAGGTCTTACTAACTTCAATTCAACTCTGAATCCGCCTATTTTTTCTGAAAGACCGGGAAACTGAAATCTATACGTGCACCTTAAGTATCGTAAGTCCAATAAAAAAGGTTAAGTTTGTAATACTTATAATAATGGAGAGAAGCCGATTTCGAATAACTGGACAGTATGGCTTGATACATTTTCAGAAAATTATTAGCAGATTTCCGGTTTTTATTATTTCAGGGATGACTAGACGGAGGCAACAGGGTTTTACAGAAAAAGGCGACAGCTACGCAATTAGTTAATTTGGCATAAAATTGAGTTACTTACATAAACATCAGCAAAACTGACTGCACGTATTTTGAAAGCCTTTAACGAAGTGAACCACGTAAGATTCGTATCTATGCTTAAACCTTTAAAAATTAACTCTTTGTTTTTTGGATGAGGATCCGATTGCCTATGCCAACGATCATTTTGCGTGCAGGTCGACAATAGCTTTTCTGAACCTAGTCCACCAGAGCTCAAGATTTTATGCCAATTTTAGTTTATATCTATGTATTAGACATAAATAATTCAGTCTACTAGGGAAAATCGGCAAGAGTTGCAGAGGGGGCGATTAACACAACCCTAGAACGGTTTGCTGATGATTACTAGATCTATTCCAAAATGTGCGGCACTTCGCCTCGAACATCCTCATGTTTATTTTCTAAACAGCGAGACAATGGTTATTTTAAAAGGTATTAGAGATCTGAGTAGCAGTTATAATTATTCCGGAGCTAGTGAGCGTATTATACAATAATAATTTGCAATTTTTTCTACATTACTTCATTACCAAAAATTCTACAAAGAGTTTTATTTGATTATCCACAAAGAGAGAAAAAGTAATGGAAACGAAGCTAAAAGTATCCACAAGCGGAAGGTAATTAAAGCACCTCTTCTTGTGTTGCTAATGTAATGAACGTTAAATTTAAATATTTGCGATAAATTTAGTAATATTAGCGGTCCTACGGTTCAGCATAATACAAGAATTAAGAGGAACGTCATCTTTTGCCATTGACTGTCAGAATATCTTCTTCATTTGCTGTTCTTTTTTGTCAAATCTAGCCCATATTGAGCATAATACATTCGTTACATTTGTTCGACCAAGTAGTCTGGTTCATTGTAATTTTCTTATTAATTTTTTTCAAAACCATTATACACATATAGGTTCGATCGAAATGTAGGCCGAAAACTGTGTACTACTGGCAGTTAAATAGATTTGTCATTTTAGCAATTACATATGCGACAACAACTACTTGACTAGAAGGCGATGGAAATAGCGAAATTTGTATGAACAGCGCCTCTTTTGCTATAAGGAACGCCTTCAATAGAGAGTTTAGTTGTCTTCCAATTTACCTTTTTGGCTTTGGCTGTCAACCGAGAGGAACACGATAGTAGTATTGCTTCGGCAAAATCTTTTTTGATAATACGTCGTTCGATGTTTGTGATGGGTGCCCCAGTCTTTGAAGAGCTCTTTGGACGATTTAATATGTTTACCAATGTGAGGAGGTACGTGAGACTTCATAAGTGGAAGGGTATTCACTATTTAAGAGGCGATGGATGTAGTTTTTGAAATAGACTACTCAGTATAACAAGCCATTTGTACTATTATTTCCACACTGACTGCTATAATTTCTCATCATACTAGCTTGCCAAGTTCTTCACAATCACTCAGCGAACCAATCATGACCGATCATTTAGCAAAAACAAAAAATGAATCCTAATATTTGAAGATAAAATAAGAGGCAGTTTACGAAACATGTCTTGAGTAAATTGTAGAGCAAAACGGCACAGCAGTTAAGTGGATCACACAAAAAAAAACGATTCATTTTTTAAAAAACGAGAACTATGGGTGTGGATATATGCTAGGGTACCATTAATGTCCAGCTATTCGCAGGTAAAGACCCTGTAAACGTTCAAAACTATTCTCAAAAAGATTTTTAATTTACGAGGTAGCCGTCGTATACAAAATATTCTTCGGTCACTTAACTTTGACTGTATCAGAATGACATATCCAAGGCTGCGGTTTGTAACTGTTCTGTAAAATGTTTATCTTGTGATCTATCAATAATCATTTCATATTTTTTCAGTCATTTTTAGATCGAGTTTTAGACAGTGCCGTTTCCGCAGTTAATATTTATATTTGGCAGGCCCATTCATTGTGTTCAGGGATGTAAGCAATGTTGTTACTTCAAATATATATGGTGTTATATATGGTCCCCTATTTACCCATATTCACAGTTCGCTGTATGAAGAATGAGGTAAACATAGCGAGTTATGGTCTCCACTAAACCGAGATGCATCCTCCCTTCCAACACAGGCATTACATTTTGTTGGTCACCCGGACTAGGTTAAAACAGGTGCGTAATCTCCGGCAGTAAATAGATCTTAGCACCACTGCTTCTATCCTGAATTTACCAGTTTATCGGCGTATGCACCCTTGCTATGGTGCCTCATCTCCTGGTCACTTTAGCGCAGATGCCTCTCTAATAACAAAACTCTCTTAGGGTGCATATTTCACAAATATGGCGTGATAAGCCATAGACTGAAGGTAAGCATGGGCGTGCATGTGTCTATTGCTGCCAAACTGGCCGGATAGCTATAACGGGCCTACAGAACAATCTGATCGGATGTGAGAAGCTGAGTGGAACGAGCGAGCCGAGAGCCGATCGAGGCACTAATCCATAATTGAGCAAGGTAAAGTTTAGCGATAACTTGGAGTAGTATTGATTTAATGGCCTCATATGGCCTAGAGTGCCGCTGCAATTCAGTTTGGGCTCCTCCCCCAATGACTGTAGGCATTGTCTAGTCGTCCTACATGAGGATTTCTGCCTTTTTCCTTCAACCTTTATGCCTATGTAAACAATTATGTTTATAAATATAATTTAAAGTAACACTAATTAGTAATTATGCTTTGCTTTATTAATTATTTGAACGAATCTTCAAAATGTCAAATTTTACAGTTAGCTCTAAGCAATCCCTGCGCTTTTTGGACAATAATTTACGTCGAAACACTTATTTATTTTCCAAATTAATAAGTGCATCATATATATTAAATTCGTTCAAATGTATCGTGCCTGGGTCGCAGTACATAAAAATGTACAAACAAATTCGATCTTTTCCTTCAAGTCGAGAACTCTTTGAAAGCCAGAGCTCTAAAATAGTGTAATAAATATTATTCGATTCCAATACACCAGTATTACTATAAACTTGCATGCCCTCGGCATTTTATTCCATGCGTTTCTTAGAAGATCTTACTTGCAAGGCAGAAAGAAAATCGGGGAAGATATATAACCTGAACATTGCAGTATATAATTGCAGTTTTTAGCATGGTGACATAATAGTTAATAATAAATCAGTGTACTGATAACATATATATAGATATGTTATCTATATAACTATAATATATATATATATATATATATATATAACTTATAAATAATAATTAAATCAGTGTACTTTGTTTTAATGTTAAGTGTTAAAATTTCTTACAATAAAAATCATTATATTACGATTAAATTTTTACGAGAATAGTAAGAAAATAATTTTAGGGAAAAATTGCTAAAAATACCAGCTGAAGGCTCTTTGATCAGAGGGTAGCCGATCTTCAAGATAAAATTAATTACAGATCGATACAAACATAAGTAGGTTGTTTGGCCAGGCTTTCTTTAACCAACGGAGCTGCAGTAGGAGAACCCAACACAGCGAAGTCAAGGAGCAAATAATTTTTCGCTTTTTATGAGAAAACAGTGTTTATATATGGTAAGAGCTTGCAATGCCTACTTGCTGCTGAGCTATTTGTTTGTAAAATGAGGCACAGAAGTTCAAAATGGCCAATAACTGTGTGCTGTATTGTCGTGGTTTTCAGCACGAATGGAACAAAAAAATATTTTCCATTCGTGTTCCATAACTAGCTGGCATATGAATAGTTAGATAACGCTGATAACAATGAAAAAAGATTGTGAATATTTTTCTTATGAAAAGCGAAAAAATTAACTATATTTTATAATAGCCTTCAAAGGGTGAACCGTATTCACTTTCCTTCGTACAGGAGTTGATCATTATGTAAAGTGGAAGAAGCAGTAGCAAACTGGCAAAGGTTTATTTAATCTTTTTTGTGACATTCTTAATTCAATTATTGATTCGTTCGACATGCCAGTAATTTATTCGACGAACCCTTGTTCAAGTAGTAACCTCCTAATAAATTGTATAATTTCATACTTAGCTTTTCAGGCATAGCTAGTGAAGGGCCATCATAGCAGTTTACAAATAATAAAACTTTTTTTATAGTAAAGCATCGGGGACCATTTCATAGCAACTTTTCTGTTACAAGCCATTCTTGATTGCTTCAACTTCGTGTTTCATTAAAACGTATTTTAGTACGAATATCAAAGCTATCTTCTGTAATTTATGGATCATGGTAGAGTATATTATGTTATCAGTAAGCCTTCTATAAACTCTCTTATAAAAATTATATTTCAAGAAGAGTTCGGATGTATACGCTATAATTTCAACACTTAATGATATATATATATATATATATGAAATTTTTACTGTGTTTTTCTGCTCAGTATTTGGTTCGCATAGCTGCTACAACGGCTATCTCTTCACGGTATAGTTGCATAAAATTGAGAAATTCTTCCACAGTTTTTTGTAAAGCCCTCCCCTGTTTCTCTTTCTTGGTAATTAATAACAATTTCACTGGCCTTTACACAAGATAATATTCGTATTTTTCACTGAATTATTAGACCAATTCCTATTTATCCAGCCCCATGCCTGCATATTATAAGTCGCAGTTTTACCGGGCGAGGTCAATCAACTAACAGCTATAAAAAAAACCTGGCCAATAATTAGAGCGTAGCGTAAGCGTGTGGAAAAAATCACACTTGCAGAATAAAAACTGTATGCACTAAGAACTGTTTCGCATAAACAAGAATCAGACAATAAACTCGACTTAGATATAATACCCATAACATGGCACAAAAGTGTCGGTGCAGATTTAAAATATGGTGATTGGGCCAGGCTTTGTGAAAGATCATCAACTGGAAACTTATTATGCTATATTTAGACGGTAGGTTTCGTTTTTACGCTATATTCTAAATATACACACTTGTATTTTTTTCGGAAGCCTTTTAATGTCACAGACGATTCGGCTAGATATCTCGACTACAAAAGCAGTTAAAGTTGACAAAATGTGGGTCTTCGTGCAAAAGAACATATACCAACTTCTCTACTATCTGTTGCTTATATAAATTTTTGTTTAGTTCGACCCTCAGTTTCGAAAAGTGCATTACAGGTTGGTGATTGTAGTATAGTTCATACCAAAAAGCCATACGATTCAGATCCACTAGTGGTTTTAGCACAAGGAGAGCTAATTAGCTGACTTGAAGGAGAGACGCAGGCGTCTTTGCATGGAAAACCTTGTATATATATATATATAAGAGTATATACTGAGTGGGTTTTTGATCATTATAGAGTCTTTGAGATAATCAAGAACCGACCAAAGTCGACTTTGTTAATATAAAGTCGAAAAGGTTTGTTATATATTATACTACTATGAAAACCAATGTGATTCAGTCAAGTATTTAGTATGAAACTAACTGTACGTTCAGTCCTATTCATGCAGAACCTCTGAACCGCTATGCTAATCGTACGTAAATTACTTAGTTTATGAAGTTACAATCCTCAATGTGTGTTTAAACGCTTCCAGGTTTGTTATGATAAATGCTTCCGAATAGCGGTACATGAGGCTTAGTGATTTCAAGGAGCACTGGTCCGTTCTAAGCTTTCTAAATGGCCTGCGGCAAACGTCCTTTATCGGGCAGCTCGGCTCTTAGCTACGCTCGATTAGCATCAAAAGGGCCCTCAAGCATATCTGTGATAAATATCACCCAGCTGTTCGCATGGCTTACATGGAGCCCAGTCCTTCATGTTAGAACTTGTCCACAAGAGCTTCAAATATCCACATGTACATACCATAGCACGTCTTTTCGCTTTTGCCGTCTAGGTTAACGTATAATATGTAATATAATAACATACCTAATCATATTTAACTTTTTAATAGGTATTAGAATTACAGAAAAAAATAGTTTGGGCCAGATAGTGGAAATCGTACCTTATTAAATAAAATGCTGACTGCAATAAATGTTTCTGATTCATAACAAATTTAACAACCTTAAATTGTCAATTGAGAATGACGGCTGAACGTGGCAAAAGTGGATTTCATCTAAAAAATTAAGAACCGGTCATTTAAAAAAGTCATCGAGACGGGAACTGTTGTATATGCAGTTGCGTAATGCTGGTATAGACATAAAATAGACGATAAATGTAATTCAGTAAAGAAACATTAGTGCTGGTATCAAATGACAAGGATACTGTAGGAAACCTGTAGACATATATCTATAAAATCATCACTACGAGCTTTACTAAAATGTTTGCATGTTTTTTCGCACCTTTCTATGAAAGGATTTAAGACAGCTGTCTTATCTATAAACAATAGCGAAAAACTTGCAGAAACAAATTTTCAGTGCAGTAGCTGAGATGATGTTATGCAATCCAAATATTTCAGCCTCTGCCTGATCGACGACTTTGTATAATGGAAGGTGACTTCGATTTGTAGTTTTAAGAAGGGAATTGTTAACCGCCCTTGCATAATAGAAACGAGAAGAATAGCTTTGATGAACGCAGTTATTTGCTCAGTCATGTAACTTCGTCAGTCTTTATAAGGCTGAAAAGTCTATTTCGCCCAAAATGTATGTATGTGTAAAAAGTTCCCCAAATGTATGTGCTTGGAAATCTTGAGGGAGTCACCTGAGTGATACGTATATATAATATAATGGCAAGTATTGTCGTGGGTAATATGGCCTTAATATTGCGCATATTTGACAAGCTGGTGTCATTTATCACATCCCGGAGTTAATACATAGGAAACGGATGACTCCTTATTAGGTTGCCGCATAAATTGATATTTCTTTGTTCTTTTTCAAATGTTTTATTTGTTATAGTTATGTATCGTTGCAAAGTGCGATGGCATCGCTTGGTTCTGCTTGCAGAACTTCATGTCAAATCTACATACATCCTATTTTAACAGATTGTGGAAGACCAATTATCAAAACTGATCAAAAGGTAAGAGCGACTTCAATAAATCCAACGGAATGAATAAAAAGTAATTAAATAATAATGAGCACTAGGTTCTATATAAGGCTATATTAAAATCCAATAAATATAGAATTTAGATAAAAATAAGCGATTTAAACCGTACTCCTTGTTGCTTCTTATGGATTCTCTGTTTTTTAAGGAACTTAACTTTTTTCTTCTAAATTCTTCGATTTTCAGTCGTTTTTTGGCTTTTAATTGATTTCGGTTTTTCATCCTAGCTGGTAATAGTGTCTAATCTTCAATGTTTTTTTCTCTTATGAAATGTCGAACTTAGCGCATTTAAAAATAGAACACATCCTTAGTTCACGAATTTTTTTTTAATTCAAACAAAACAGCTACTAGAACTAGTGAAAGATTTGCTAGCGATAAATACAACACCAGCCATCAACACACGAAAAATTTAGAAAGTAACAAACAAAAACGTCAAGAATATATGCACCAACGTAATACGTAACAGTATCATAATCTGTTATAACTTTTTGGCTAATCCTCGTTTTTATAAACTTTTCAACAAGTTACATGCGTAAGGTTAACTGATACCTTGCACTACGCGATAAAACGCTATCAGTGTTAAGAGACTTGGGCTGTCATTTTCATTGGGTAAGCTTTACTGGTATAAAGATTTTGATTAGGGTTTTTAGTTACTTGCGTTCGTTTTCGCTCTTCATCTGTCGACTTGCCGAGATCTCAGCTTCATTGTGTGCCTCCTATCCTGTTATCACCTCATTCTCGGTGCCCGACTAGTGTATTGTTTGCGCAGGCGGATAACTCAGCTTGCATAGAGTAAATCGTTTTAAAAGGGTGCAATGAGCTTATGCTATAATCTTTACTTGTTTCTTTTTAAAAGCTCAATGGTGTCTTCAGTCATAGATATGTTCACAACAATGATTTTAAAGGAGCACGTGCGGTATGTCAGACTGAAAAGCTCACTTGGTAGAAATATATTACTGCCACTGCCATCTTCTCATACATGAATGACCCTGAGGTAATGTCTTACAATAGCCTTCAAACTATGGCACTTTAGAAGCGTGAAATCATTAAGCGATCCTTACCCATTTAGATATGGTAAAACTCAGAATGTTTCACGGCAAAGTATATTTCAGTTTAGGCAAGGGAATTAAACAAACTTCTACCTTGTCTCAGGTCCTTCGTATCGAAGATACAAAAAGGGCCTATAAAAACTGCTTCAAATATAAAAAAAATGAAGTTGCAAAGGAAACGGAAGTTCAATTTGTAAAAAAGAGCTTTCCAAATTTTCTTATGTATAGCTCTGGCATTAGAAACGCGCAACGCCAAATTACCCAGTCAAACCAGAAAAGCTCCAAACTCACTTCCGTGGTATTTTGAGCTTAAGTGATACAACCTCGATCAGAGTGCTTCATAAAAAACACAACAAAGAGGAAATGGCGTCCGCACATTGTTGGGCATGCTTGTTTAATATCTGCCTACATTAAAGAAAAAAATTACAGGTTTGTAGAGAATGTGTACTAGTCGCTATACTCAACGAGAAGCAAGATTCAAATGATCTAGATCGTGGAGCAGCTGCGTCTGCAAGTTTTTTTCAAGCATCCTCATACGCCGCCTATTTTCTTATTTGGAGTATTGTAAGATAGATTATTTTCAGAGGAACAACATGACTTCCACGGCTGTAGATCAACGATGATGCTTTGTGGGACATTTATGGATAAAACTGAAGAGACCTGATATCATCCAAGCCAACTTTTTTTTTTATTTGTCTTTGTCAACTTTGGGACTGAACTGAGGTTCAAGTTAAAAAGCTATGAAAGATGGAACGACAAGGGGTGCCGGTCGAGATGCTCGGGCTGCTATCACAGCGGCCTAGAAAAAAATCTCGTTATAATTATCGATGAAGTAACCGAAGGCATCGGCATCGAACTCAGAACAAGATTCGCCCATGAGAATAATCCAAATCCATTGCTATTCTCCTTCTTCATTAATAATTTACTCTACCAAAACAATTAAGGCGAAAAAAAAAATGAATTGTACAATACAGCAGGTCCCATCTACAATAAGACTAGTTGTACCAAAAAGCTATGCTGCAGAACTCAGTTTTCAGATGAATAAAATGCGAAGCCAAATTTAAGAGGGAAAATAGACATGCAAATACTGATTCGTTTTCTTTGGACGAAGAGAGAATGGAAATAGTTGACTTTCTACGTGTCCCGGTTTAACCATGATAACATGCGGAAGACACATTGAGAAAAAATCAGAAAGGCAATGTCAGCAATATCAACTATTGAAAATTCCCAGAAGTTATCGGTGTATACTGCAATGAAACTCTTCGATCCGACAATCGCAATAACTGCCGCTTCCTATACTCAAATAAACTGAGATAAGTCAAGTACCCAACAGTTAGTGATAATATTGAAATTAAACCTGAGTTCTCAAATTAAACAAAAAAGGTACTCGGTTTTTACACTTCAATACGAAATTACCCAGTGTATCTAAGCCACACAAGTAACATAAAACAGATTGCGGATATTATAAGTCTGGATGGTGCAGATATCATTCAAAGCAGAGTATCGATATCAGATTACTGAACCAGCTCGCTTAAGGATTTAACACTTTAAGGTTTTCAGCTTTAAAATGAAAATGGCATTTGCCTTCAAAAACATTCCGGTGATAAAATTGCGTATGGGTTCTTCAGAAGCTTCAGCGATATTGAACCTTCATTTGTCGTTTAGCAGTCGTTTCTATCATTCAATGTTGAAACAAGTGTACAGTTATCGGCCAATTAAATAAGGCCACCTAGAAATTTCTTCTATTGTCGAGTTTTATGGGCCCCACACTATGTGAAAGCGTCCTCTCTCTGCTGTCTGAGGGTAGCACATGAGACCACACCGTTGTTAGAAAAACATTTTTTAATTGCTGTGGAAGGGAGGGGATGACACGTACAGAGACATGTAGTGTAATGACAACATGTATGAACACTAGCCAATAAGTTCAAGTATTTAAGTACCCGATTTCTTCTTCCATTAATGGAGAGACACAAATTATTCGAGATAGAGTGCAGCAATTTTGTAACTATACATGAACTCGTAATGGCATGGCGAAAAGATCTCTTGAAAGAGCAATGGACCCTATTAGCTAAACAACTACAAGGAAAGCGATCGCGAAAGGAAACTGTTAAGTGGGTTAAACTGTGTATGTGTGCAATTGATAATGTAGCCCATAAAGTGAAAAATAAAGTTTCTCCGTCATCAAAACATTAGAAATAATGGTCGAAAATGGGACGCAACTCATCGAGGAAACATAAATCGCTTTTAACATACTACTGAAAGACCAGTTTGTAATAGTTTTTAAACTGCGCTAGAAAGGGGCGAAGCTCGGGCTTACTGTGTCCATAAGGATCCTTCGAGGCCATATAGAAATGAGTAGTTTTAATTGTCATAAGCTTGCCTTTGCTAAACTGTGCAAACACGTTTCTAATAGGCGCGACAATTTCAAAGTTGGACAGTTGAAGCGTAGGAAAAGGTCTGTTTCTCAGATGAATTGCACTGTAAAAGTTTGGGTAATAGCGCTCAACACATCGGCAGGGTTTCGGATGAAGGGTCCTACAAATCTTTTGTCATGTAGTAGGCCAAATAACCGAGCAAAACGTTGGTGTGGCCGTGATTCCTATCAAAGGTTCAGAAGCTTTGAATTTCGTCGAAAAAAATCAACGGTATAGTGAGGTAATTCAGACAAAAATGCTGCCTCAGGTACAGCAGCTTCCACATATGAAAATCCGCACGTAGACATTTTGGGTGCGCAGTGATCTTCGATCAAACTCGACGATTTTTTAAATTTCTAGGTGTCCTTTGAGTGCAGTTCTACGAATAGGATGCATCGTTTTACACTTCAGTCGTCATTATCGCAATAATTCACGAATTGGGGGGTTTGAGTTAATTCATCGATCATCGCCCCCCTGAGACCTTCTTTTGTTTCATAGACATGAGCTTGGTTTGGAAAACAGAGATTTTCGTTAAATAAGGAGACTATCACATTCGTAAACGCGTACTTTAAAGGCCATTTCATCCGTATCATTTGGACTAAAGAGATGAGAACATTTCTGTAAGTGTGTATTAACTATAAGGAGACAATATTGAGAAGTAGAACAGCGTGTAATAAAAAAGACTTGTTAGGCTCTTTTAAGACTAAATATATATATAGATATGTATATATATATATATATATATATATATATATATATATATATATATATATGCGCTTCGTACTGATAATAACTTTGTATTTATAAAAGAGTAAAGTATAAAGCGTCATTTTCTTCAGCTAACTGTAATAACCTGTGATAGGGCCTGCATAATCCCTACATGTGGTCTTAGGTTTATTAAATAATTTATATTTATTAACTCCAGCTTTACATAAATCTTATTTGTTTATCACAGAATTTGCCCAATTTCAACTCCTAATATTTTCTATACAAGTGGTAAAGGTCTTAGGCCCAAAATTCGGAGCTAATTTATTTTTTTTTTTTCAATGCATTCTATTCGCATGCGATTGATTCGTCCGAGGTGTTCGTATAAAAATTTAGAAGTATCCACCATTTTGAGAATGAAAGTCAAGTAAAATTACGGCACTCCTGCAAACAACCTTAGTCCTGAGGTATCGTTAAGTTGTTGGCTTCTTAGGGTGACTAACATTTCGTCTTTGTTTTAGTGGTACTTTTCCTTTCATGAGTTTGTAGTTCTGCGTTTTTAGTGTAATTACTCTTATAACCTATTTTTTAAGAATGACTGCACAAGGGTCCTTCTGGGTATCTGTTTGTGCTCGTTCTTTAACTATCAGTATTATGAGTAGATTTATTATATACGTTCGTACTACCCATGGTTAGTTAGTGTTATGTGAGCACAATGTTGTTGGGTAGCTACCTTTGTGCATATTTTCATTCTAGCTTTCTAGTAAAGTTTCTGGAATTCCTTTTTTTCACATAAAGAGCTCCAAAGTCTATTAATCGATAGTATTCCGTGATTTGATTGACTTCGTCTGATGAGGATGTGAGTCATTGCGGAATTAACTACAACTGTAAAATAGTTTCGTAATTTATCGGTGCCGCTGGAGCCTTGGTATATCACTGTGAATTTAAGTACTTCTATACGTTAAGCACCAGTTTAAAGAGGTTTTCATCTCTTCACATTTCTACGTTGATGCAGTTATGTAAAGTTTTGCCATAGCCCGATATTATTTTCGTAGATGCTTCGTCAAAAGTACTCCCGTGTTCGTGTTATTTTGGCTCGACTGATTTTTATATATCAAGTTACGAATATCAAGTTCCTAATTATGAATTTTTTTACGAGGTCTAATTTGTCGTGCATTCATGTATCTGTTAGCGTGTTTCCTTTCATACTCCCTATTTGATCGATACGCGGCGGCTACATGTCCCATTTACGTGACGAAAAGTATATGAAGCTGCGGTGAATGAATGTCCCGTTTGATGGTAGCCATAGCCTGCTATTTTAAATTTACACCGCTCACTTATATTTTGCAACAATTTTGAAATTCGAGATGTACAGGTTAATGAAAGGCGATCCATAGCATGCTTTTAATACATTCTAAGACGATAACCTTTGTCATTCATTGCAGTGCGGCTCTTAATACCGGAAAAGACCAGTACCATTAACTCTTAATACCATTGAAATTTACTACGATGGCTGAGTTTTACTAACAAGTGTACGTCTTGTTGCGAGCGCTTATATACCCACAAGCTCCGCCTCCTCTCTGCGAGGGGAAGGGCAATAGCTGAGGCGGTGCAGACTGAGATGATAAAGGAGGCTGAAGTAACATCGTACCTCATGCTTTACATCTTAGTCATAGCCTAGGTTATTACAAACGTATCACTTCTAGACATAATGTAGATGAACTAAGTAAAACTGGTACACAAATTAAGGCGCGGAACATATTTTTCGATTTATGTCGAATAACTTTAGAAATTAAAAAAGGCTTGTTTTTACCAAAGGTGAAACCGGAATTGTCTAAACGGCCTATTTAGTAGGATTTTCTATTCTCTAGTACTGTTACGTAGTGCTAATAAATTCAACAAATGTATATCGAGGGAAAAGGCTTCTGTACACACAGAATTTGTATGAAGTGAATTATCATTGTAACTGACGTTTTTTTACTTCAAGACGATACAAGGCTATTTATAACATACACAGCTCATATACTAGTGGTATTGGTATATCACTAAATTGCGATATCATTACCTATAATTATAACCCAAACTTCATTTTTATGTATGCATGTCTATTGATTTACTGGCTACATTGATCTTGCTAGTTTGTCGATTATAAAGGTCTGTGTGAGTGCAGTGCCAAAAATTGGCTAAGAAAGTACTATTCTTGTTGTACAGTCTATTGGAACTGGGAGGCAGCTTTCCTTCAACTAATGACGTAACGATGTATCCAGCTTCTAATTTTTTTGTATTGACGATTGCTTTCTTGTTTCAAGCTTATTAAGTGTTTTTCGGATATATACCATACATCCTGATGTGTCCCTAAGGTTTGCGAGCGTACCCGTCGTAAGTAGACCATATTGAGGCAGCTCACATATGTTTCGATAAGCTCTAGGAAAAAGTGAATCTTTAGTGGGACTAGTATGTCTTTGCCAATGTCTTCACCCTAGCCTAGCAAGCTTAAGGCGCCGATTTTTCATCACATGGGTTTTTTAGTGTTTAGCAACGTTCTACGCGACTTACATGGATAAGACTTTGGTTTTGGTACAGCCGCGTTAAAGGGTACAACCATATTTCCATTTTGTTTATCATCACTCTTTAGGCTGTGTCCCTCCAGGGTCTTGAGGCGTGTAGTCTTAACAGGCAAACGCTCCTGACTCTTTATTAATTTTCAAAAAACAGTGTTTAAAGACATAAAAATACTCAAGCCACTTCTAATCTGACTTTTAGTTGCTCCACATTTTCAGTTGTAAGTTCCTTTCTACTGAGCAGTTCCTTTCCTCATGCTGCTAGTTCTGGCCCTTGGGTCTCCACTATGGGAAACAAAAAATCGCTTGCGTTTCCGGAATCAACAGATGAGAAAATGAAGATGATACCCTTAACTAACTTTGTTGATGATAATAAAGTTATATAAGAAAACCAAAATCGGTGAAATTGCAATTTACGATTGGCCAGTTGAATACGTGTTTAAAAAAATGAAGGAACCTGTAGAGTTAGTGAAAACGCTAAAGGAGCAGCATGATAACACACAGATCGACATAAAAGCTGTTCATAGTAAACATGATTTGGTGGTCTGGTGGATCCGCAAGGATTTGCATATAGGGAGAGATGACTCTAAGGAAGTCCATAACGTGACGACAAAGCTTGGCAAAACGGCGTCACCCTTAGAAGGAAATACAGCACGCTCAGAGAGCAATAGACGGAGCTCTGCGGATGAAAAGGGCAAGAATCAGAGAGCTCGAGACTACCAAAGTAATGAAAACTAAGCCGGAAAAGCGAATCGAAAAACTAAGTAAATAAAACGGCGTATTGGCATGTGAACTGAGCACGTTAAAGCGGAAGTTAAAGAACAAATTGGAATCTGCAGTGAAAATGGCAATCATCTACTTGAAATGGAAGAAAAGACGGATATTTGTAATAAATTTATGGCCATCATTAATAGGAAGCAGCTTATAAGCATTCAAACTATTTCGCCAACAAGTATAAGACACCTCTAAGAGAGACGAAGCATTATGACCGCTAAAATTTATTAAAAAGCTACGGAATTCCTGTCGGCAGAGTACCCATCGGCTACCGCAGTGATGAATTTGTCATCGGAAAAGCTTGCAATGCTGCGCAGCAGCGACACATTGAACTGGTTGACGATATGTATCAAAAAATACTGTCCGGTCCGTACTGAGATTACTAGTCGGATTCTCAACGTTGACAAGTCCCGAGAGAAGTCGCGAATCCCTTTGGTTTCCTGAGCACCTTCTCGAAGACTGTTGCCGAGAGCTCGGAGCTTGCGGGACGACAACTTGTTTCTTTACATTTTTGAAGCGTGGAAAGGATCTTCGATCAAACGTGCCATAGAGGCTTGCTGTGAGAAGAATAAGTGTAGGATCGAAATAGTGGCCAGAAGGGGTCTCTAATTTAACTATGCACGTAGCTCATCACGTACTCGTATTGGATCCCGAACTCCTGAGACCAAAGTACTGTTAGGTTCATAGTACGAGAGATCAGTGTAGAGGAAACAGCCCGGTCGATACGGGCTCGCATTAGGTCGAAGGAGTCAAGAATAAAATCCAGAAAATGAATCAGATTTCGAGAAACAAAGACCACGATTTGATAATGAAGGTCGCGAAAACTAAGTGCGAATCAAAGACGGCCTTTGCCGAAATCATTTGCAAAAGTGCGGGGCGCAGGTACACATACGCCTCTCTTCGGGTCCTATCTTAACTGTCCTCCTGCAAAATGCTGACCCATTCTTGGGTGCTGCAGAAACATACAAGGAGCCTTAACATGGGGTAAGCACACAGCTACTGCCAAGCTATGCACGGAGAACCCTCGGATGGACAATCGTTTCTAGCAGGGCATAGTATTAGAGGGGGCATCGAAGAAATGTCTTAGAAACCGACCCGAAGGATAGGTTTAATTTCCCACGTACTTTAACTGCCAGAAGCTAGGTCCTATTTCCAGTGAATGCGAAAGCAACAAGGTAAAAGATCGCACCATCAAACAGTGCTTTGTTACCACAAAGCATTGATACGTGTGTGGATGGACATATGGTCAGGTTAACAACTTGCCCAGCGCATAGTAAATAAAGTGCTACCGCGCAAGCGAAAAAGAAAAAAACAAGGGAAAAGACAGAAGCATTGAAAATGAAAAAGCAGCTGCGAAAGGACACAAAGCAAACAACGACCGATGCGGACAGCTTCATAACCCTAGTCAACACTGTAAGAATAAGCCCAGAGAAAGTAGGTATAGCACTTCTACCCTCCATAATAAACCGAACTGAGGTTACTCAGATCAACTGCAGCCGACCTCCCACGTCGTTGTAGAACAGATCGCGAACAGGAGAGGATCTGTATTCGCTCTAATTAGCGAACATATTCGGGCGTCACTGGATGGAAGATCGGATTGGGTTGCAGGCTTCCAAGTGACGCTCGTGTCATAAAAGACGACTCCTGCCCAGTATTAGGACAGACTTATGGGGATGTGCTTATCTGGATTGATGTAATTGAAACGGGACAAATTTACCCGTCGATATGAGATTTACGATTACGGTAAAAATATTTTTAAGATACTTGATAAACTAAACAGATTCTTTAGATATTCGCGAAAACCAGACAAAATTATCTTTGTTGGAGATTTCAACCCAGCGTCGAATGTTCGAGTGAAATCTTGACTGGCTACCCATCCAATCCAGCGTTTCAACGGCAAGTATAAGCCTTTTCCATTGATCTAACAATTAGCATAAAAAAGCTAATGGAAACAGATACGCAGTGGCGAGTGTTCAAAAATGAGGAATACCTAAGCGACCATATTGTAATGGATCTTATATCAATAATCGTATCATTCGTATCATCAGGTGACTGACAGAGCAAGGTTTAAACTTCGTAAAGCCGAACGGTTAAAAAACCTTACAAAAAGCATTTGTGAAGGATGATAGTCCGGAAAACTCAGAGAACGCTTTGTCTAGAATTTGCATGCTGGCGACGCACTGAAGACGGATAATACCGGTTTAATCAAAATGCTGGTAGGATTAAAACATAGCTGCTATCCGCACGAATTGCCTGCATGCTAGGAGTGCTATGAAATGAGCAAAAGGAGATTCCGAGCAAATTCTTACTTCGCAAGCAGAGTCATTGCAAAAGAAAAATTAGCAAAGAGCAAGACGTATGTACAAAGAGATAAGGACGCTTAGGTCAAGCACTATAGGATGATCCGAGAACAGATGAAAAAAACAGAGTGAAGAGGACAGGGTAAACATGCTTGAAGAAGATAGAATCGGAGCTCTTAAGAAACTATTCTCACAGCACGTGGACTTTACTTGAGAACCATAGCTTTTGCGGGTAACTAATAGAAAAATGCCGACCGTCACATCATAAACAAATCAGAAAACAGGTATCTCACCATTGGCGCCCAAGATATTCTTTAGAGGGTTCCTTGATATAGTTGCGGATCCTTGCCATTTGCATAAGAAGATGGATTTATGTCAGGCACGAACTTTGGATTCCGGAGGCAACATCTAGTTTTAAAGGAAGATAATCGGGGCGGAATTTATTCACAAGATATAACTGAAAACACTCTGCTGTTGTTGTTGATGCTATTGAACGTGAGGAATGCCTGCAATACCTTCCCATAAATCATCTTTTATACTTTCACAAGGAGAAAAGTTCCTCTTAATCTTGTTTGGGTTATTTCCAACTACTTGCATAAATAGGATCATCAAAAACGACGGCAATGTCAATCACTAGAAAAGTCTCACAAGGGTCTATTCTGGGCTACTGCGTTGAAACATTGCGTATGATGACTACGATTACTACGACTACGACGTGTCTCGGGCGCTATTGAACAACTCGCGTATGCGGATATCTTAGCAATAACGATAAAGGGCAAAACAGTCGCGGAAGTGGAACTAAAGCAAACCAAGCATTGTTCAGAAATGGATGAGTGTAGGTGGTTTGTCGATGGATTTGGAGAAAATTGAGGGAATCATGATCATAAGCGAGAAAAAAATACGCTCCATCAGATTGCCCCTATCAGGTTAATCAATCAAGATAATTACAGAAGACAGATATATGGATATTTAATTAGGCTGTGAATTAAAAGATACGAGGCATGTAAAGCTGGTTATAGATAATATCAAAAAGGCAACGAACGCTATTTCTAAGATTCTCCCCAATTTGCACGGTTCCAAAAGGGCTGAGCCTAGGCGATCAATTATGTCGGTGACTGAGTTAAGAGGCCTTTTCTGCTCACCGGTATAGTTTGAACCTACTCGAAATCGAAAAAATAGGGTGGACAAGATACAAACACAATGCAAACAACGGCTATGTAAGCCATCTAAACCTACAAAGTGGAAACTCTTCTGTGAAACCTCAAAATTAAAGAGAGACGAAAACTTCGGAGGGCGGAACAAAATAACAATCTGAGTGAGCCGCTATTCAAATAATTAAAGATAAACCCCAAGGACGAGTTGATTCAACTGACCAGAGTTATCGTCATCTACTGTCCGATACGATTTCCGGCATAACATGATGATCTTTAATCATACTACTTATGTTTTTATGGCCCACTTTATACACTGCGACCAGGGGGTGGAAAATGATGCTGTCTACGCTCTACTAATGTGTCATGGGTTGGATGATGCAAGACATACTGGCATAAAAGGTTTCAACTCGGTGGCAACAAAAGCGGGATCCTCTTCCGATATGCCGAAAGATACCCTAAAACGATTTGTCAAATTCTTATGCGACAGGACAACGGGGTGGACCAGTGAGGCGTCGTTAGCCTTAGAGATTCTCCGAGAGAAAGAACATTTAGGTGAACTAGGAATGGCTAGATTGCTATAAGCAGAAAATGTTGTCATTGAACCGGATTCACTGATGTAAATGTAGCACGTCTGGTGGAGTGGAGAAGTCGCCGGATGATTCCGGCCATTTAATTCGATAGGCATCTGTTACGTCAGCTGTCGGCTTGTAGTGCTGCTAACTGAAGACAAGAACATAAATTAAGCTGAGAGCTAGAGCCGGGCAACCTGAGCCTTGCAGTGTTATCTGTACCTGAGTGGACATTTTAGTGGATCCATATGTGTTACGTAAAAGATTAAAGCAGTTTCGAATTAATTGTTTAGTATCATTGCTTGAGTATTTTTTCTTGCAGGCAAACGGATCGAGAGCACCATTCGTCATTAAAACATCAAAACTTTATCGTATTGATTTCTACTAGACTGTTACCTTGATTTATTTTCGCTTCGTTGTGCCCCACAACTTCCGGCTTCAAAATCCATTTGGGCGTTACTATGGTGACTTTGCGCTGTAATTTTGCAAGCTTCATATGCGTCCCTGCTAAATTTTCCAAAAGCATTTTTTGTATAATTCAAAACCTCCTAGATCCATGTCTCAGTCTTTTGTTATCTGCTAGACTTATCTGCGGTGGCGGTTGTTCTTTAGGAGATTAGCGTACCACATTATAACTAGCTTCTAAGATCTTACAGGGTGGCGGTTGAAATTGTTCTCTGATGTAGTCTTTTAAAAAATGCACATTATGAGATGTCCAGGATTGATAGAACATCGTTTGTTAACCAATTCTGATGTGAGCATTACCCTAATATTTCTTAAATATAAAAGTTTGAACGTTTTCCGTTAGACCGTTAATAGAGAATATTCTCTTTGATTCAATGAGGGGTGACACAACCACGAGCTCCTAATTATCGATTACTTATTACTTGGGGCTCCTCTCGTTATCCTTAAGCAGGCTGTTCCTTAAAGCAATTTGAAATGTATGTCCCTTACAATTTCTTTTTGTCTCCTTTGTGTCCAAAATATCGACATCATTTTCACATATTTATTACAGTATTCCCACTGTGCACATAATCGGGACAAATGCCAAGGACAAACTAATTTGGCTATGAAAGAATATGCAAGCTATTTCATATATAAACACAGTTGAAATGAATACACTAGAGAGACGGAAACTGAAAATGCATTTGCAGTTAACTCAGGCGCAAGTATAAGTCAAAGATTTGGTAAAAAAAGAGTTGTACTTCCTCAAGCAGAAGATTATAATTTACCCTAACATTCATCTTAAACCTATCTTTCTTATCTAAATCGGCCTGATTCATTAGATAAAACATACCACCGCAAGGTTACCCTTTGAATATCCATGTGTTATAAGTAGTTTTAGTAGAGGCGTATTTGTATCCTACCACTGCTGGTCGAAAAAGCAAAGACAGATAACAACTGTGTAGTTTTATAAAAAGCGCAATTACTGTTTGACAAGCATTATGTACGTTAATCAAATCAGTTAAGGTAGACCACTATATAAGTAATAATAATAAGAATCTATATTATCACTGTATATATAATTTGCTGATAGTAGTCAAAAACTTCGTATGTATAAATTAACGACGTAACGCTTTTATATCAAAGATAATATACAGAACCATTTAAAACCATGTGTGTCGTATAAATCAAACGAGCCTTATTGATTTGATAAAACAAATTTAGAAAATTCGCAGATGCCCTAAAGGTTGTACCAGGGGTAACGGACGAGATGGTATTGCCAGGCTCATGGGAATGTGGTTTCTTGCAAAGTTTACGATGGAATTTATGTATGGCAAAACGAGTAATGATATGCGCCCCTTTCTATTTGTCGTTCCCTATGGTACCCGAAGCAAAGAATGTATGTAAATCCAAATATTATTTTCTATCCATTAAATAGCGGCCACTAAACAGTTATGGTCGGAAATGTGAATGTGACGCTCGACCTACTAACGCAATAACAATAGCGAATTTTAAATTGCCAACGAATCGGCCTTGCTGACCTTTGAAAGCTCAAGGGTCAAGTCAACTGTCTCTATAATAGCATTCCAACAACTTGTTTATAGTTTCTACATAAACAACAATAGCTAAAAGAGTAGTTGAATCGACAGCCTACTTTCCTGAGTGAATGTTATTATCGCAGGCTTAGAATATCAGTAGAAACAAAGGCATATACGCAGCCACTAATGTAGTATCATTGTCCAGAACTGATGGATATAAAACTCTACAATTAATAGATAATATATGTTTTGGGAATCTGCGCTGAATACACTAAGAAAAAAAATAGAAGGCTGCGATAGAATACGAAATCTTTTCGAACAGAGGCTTCAAGCATATATGTATATATATACGTTAGTTTTTATTAAGCCTAAGTATGATACTATGAGATGCTAAATTACAGCATCACCGGCGTAAAGAAACATACTCACCAGTGAAAACGAGGCAAAATTTTATATGGTCGTTAATTTTTAATAATACTGAGAGCAGAAGTCAAAGATGTGCCGATTCAGCTGATTGCGCGTGGAACTGGAATTAAGTTACAACTATAAACTAACCTAAATTCGTGTTATCATTATCACTAAGGCAAGTCCATATAGATATTGAAATTTGTTGTTTTATTTTTTAATTTCCTATTACGAAAAGTGGATTAAAACATACCTACTAATCACAACTACTATAGAGGCAAAAATGCGCACATTAGAAAATCGCACTATTTCAAGGATACTTTTATCAAGTGACGTTATACGTGTTTAGATCCTGTATTTTATATATGTACGGTCCTATTTCACCTGTACTGTATTGGCTAGACGAAGAGGCCGGCTGATATTTTTAGAGCAGAGACAGAAGCTGCGGAAAAGCAAGAATTTTTACTTGGCGTGTGATACGTCCCTGCAATACTGTAATACTTTACCAAATTTTGCAGGTAAAAAAAACTTTGCTAAACATGTTTTTGATTAGAATGGTAAAAGCCGCTTTAGACTTCATGCCATAAAGAGATAAGAGAAAAACACAGTCACAAATTTGCTTTACCATTCAAAAGTCTCAAGCTGCCTTGTAAAGGCAAAACCATAAATGCAACGCGTTTACGACAAGGAACACCCAAACTAATGAATTGAAACAATTTTACAGCGCTTATAAAATGTGTTTTTCAACTTTTTTTTATTTATCACTTTTATTACTGTAATTACCATTTAGTTTTCTAAACTAAGTAAAACTCCGAGCGGTGATTTTATCCACCGAAGGCAGGTGACAAAAAATTTTGCCCTAACAAAAATAATTACCCTGGCTTTTTATATATTATTTGTTTGCGAAACAAAACGTCTATAAAGGTGACCTCTCTATCAATTTATTTATATTTAGCTTCTGTAGTTTTTAGTTGCTTGTCTATCAAAATGTTTTGCATAGTCCGGCATACGTGGCAACTCGATGAAAAAAGCATAGGATTTATGTCAAATACAAAGGAATTTCCCTTCCAAGTGTAACCGAGCTTTAGGGGTCGCCAAAGCCACCTGGTATCTAACTTCTTGACTTATTTGAACCTTTTAATCGATTTTAGTCTATGTTTATTGTCTTAATCTCTGTATTGCTCATAGTAGGGTGACTTTTTAGGCCCTACCGCGTCGTCTAATAATAATAGAACGCGAAGTGTACTCTGGAGTCTAACCATGTCCTTGGTCCAATGATTATCTTGAAGCACATTTCTTTATTCTTTGTAATCACTTTGTGCATGAAGAACTTCTTCTGCCATTCATACGACGATGTGCACATGGTCAAACTATTGGAAATCGTATTCTTACTGGATTCATGCGCGGCCTGCTTTACAGATAATTGAAACGAGAGGAATGCAGCAAGATCATAGCCCTAGAGTGAGCAACTGTGCTTGGTTTATAAGCAATGGAGCCTATAGTTTGTTTTTCTTGCCAATTTTGAAAGTGCGGTTTTTTGAAACTCTGAAGCTACCAATTCCGGTATACTCTGTCAGATACTGCGCATCTTCATTCGACCCTACATATAACTGTCATGGTCTCGTCCAGCACCGCGGTAGTGTCTAATTTGCAGTTTGTTAGTTCCCAAGCTTGATCGCACAGAATATTGCTAGTTTTGAACTAAAAGAAAATTTTTATTGCGAAACAAAGGCAAAACAATAAAGGAGAAGTTCATTTTAAAACTTAATCTAAACAGATAAACGAGATAAATAGCTAGTGTCGTTTCAAGTTGCTAGAATTATCTATTGGCAGACCTATATTAAAAGCCTTACAGTCTAAATTACTACAAAACTGTAAATGCACGTAGACAGGTTTACTACCAGCCGAAAAGATATATATATATATATATATATATATTCTAGCTGCTCCTATTGTCTATATTATCAGAACTTAAGCACATTTCAAATCTTGCGGAAGCCCTCTACCGATGCATTATTGTTCCTTCCGGTAGGTATCACCGTTTTCCGTTGTCATCTCCCCGGTTGCAATTTTCCCAAGTGGTTCGTCCATAATTTAGCAGAAAGAACACTTTGATTTATGCCACAGCGACAACTATACACATTGATATGTCCCACAAAGACTGGAGTAGAACTCAAAGTTAGTTTTTATATTTTTTTACATATTTATTTGGTTTCCTACTTTACCAAATCTATTTGCCTAGAATAGATATATCCTGCATTTGGATATGTCTCCTGGAGCCCTTCCTAAAATATACGTGTGCTTTTCAACATAATCTGTACCTTACAATACAGAGGATATTTCCGTACAAGATTTCACAATCCATTGTGAATATAAGAAAACTTTAGTGTCGCTGCCATTACTGACGTCTTTAGGTTGGCCACTGATAAATTGTTTTACATGCTTTATATTTTTGAGACGTATTGAGCCACCTGTGCGCGATACTCCTTTGTGTGCGTTGAAGCTATATCAAACCATGCACTGAAAAATCTATCGACTTTCCTGAATAATAGGTATACACAAGGAAGTTGTACTAATTTTTATCATTATCTTATGAATTGCTCCGCCAGAGCACCGTACGAGTTACGAGCACACTTTCCTTGAATTACGTAGCGATTATAAAACGGGTACATTTCTTAACAGGACGCGGCAACCAAACCCAATTTACTGCTAATATCAAAATTTGTTACAAACCTATTAATATCAAAACTGGTCTAGATACAAACCACAAAGGTGAACATCTGGTACAAATTGCTTTGCACACGAAGCATTAAGTAAAACAGAAGCATTAATACATTCAGGTTGTGACAGTGGATCGGTTTCATGCTAAATAGTGCCTTCAGTGATCTAAAAACGACGATTATTGCGTTTATTACAAAATGCAAAATTTTTAATTTTTTTTTATCTTCTAACACATAAGGTGTATCGTATGTTGAAAAATAAAAGTTAGGGAAACGGCATGTGCTCAATGTTATAGAGAACAAGTGGAAAATGTAAGTATAAACGATAAACTCGAGCGGGAAAACGATTATCTGTATTGAATCCCGGGAAAACTAATGGTAACCATTGGAATTTTCCTTTATCCTATTCAGAGCTATGCCTGTATTATGGAATTTAATGACCCACAGATTGTTTTCCAAACCTTCTTCACAAGCGGGGAGAAATGGTGCTGTTCAACAGAGTTGCTATAGCTTTTTAGAGGAAGAGTCCCTGCTGATTTTTGCTAAGTGGTGATCAAGATTGCAGATTCTCAGTCGTCTATTATTTATTTGCTTCTACTGCTTGCCATGTTAACATGTTTCGTGAGGTAAAATCTTGGGTGCTACTGTCATGGTCACGTATAGCATCACCGAACCTTTAAAGGAACCGCTGAATATGCTGGTGAGTTTGAACAGCGTCTACACTGCAAGCAGTTGAAATAAAACAAGAGAAACATTTTATCCAAAAATGAAAAGGAGTTGCTCTGATTCACCATACCGAATACACCGATATGAATAGTAAATTCGTTTACATTTAAAAATTCAATGTGATTGAATTGAATTTGGTTTTATTCCTATGCGGAATCTCTCTCGTTAACATATAAGCCACAATCACGGCAAAATGACCCTCTGAGCTCAGCAGGCATAAAAAAAGCCAAATGGATAAAATTCCGAACGAAAAATTTAAACATGTAATAACTGATCAACCTGACACTGATTGGATAACGGCTTTAAGTTCTCAGACAGTTACTAGTGTGGTTGCGTAAACGTTTCTTCTTGCATAACCCCAAAGGAAATAACCGAGCGGCATTAAGCTGAAGAAATGCGTTCACCATAAGACGTCTTCGTTCTCTGAAATCAGCCTACGGTGCAGTGTATGGTGCAGAAAGATGTTGTCTTGATGAAACAACGTTGCCTACGTCAGAGTATTTCATGCAAAACACGTGAAGCCCCTTACGACAGTTAATGTGATAGCGGGGCGAATGACTAGCTGATGTCATAAAATATTTCTGCCTTTGTTAAATAATGTGGTTAGGCTCTACAAATTCAAACTTTTAGAAAACTTATAAGGCACTGCTGCGTCTTGCAACAATGTGCACTTAAAATTCGCAATACCGTATATTACGCACTAGTAAATGATTTAAGTAAAATGATATAGCTAGATCACTTTGGTGTGTTTACTCGACCTGTGTAAACACAATATATATGTGTGTATACAATACACGCCTACGTTCAGCTATGAAGGTTAAGGTTATACGCGTTGTCTTATTGCAGTTTCATCACACCGAATTGAACCTATTATATTTTTCGTTACCTTTCTTCGATCGTCCAGTTACTTTGATTCAGACATTTCACTAGATACGAAACAGCAACTGGCCAAAGGTGTATTATTTGAGAAAAAGCATTAAAGAGAAGCAAGGTGAAACAGCTGACCAGGTAGACGAGGAAAACGATGACACACGCAGAGGGCCCTGCAAGGCCTAAAATAATGGTATCTGATGAGCAACTACATTCGAATATACCATACAGCGCAACAGAGTCCGATACGTTGAAGGAGCGGGGGGTAAAACTTCACACGGAGATACCGCGGCAGGAAACCCCACAGGAGGATAGACCAGGACGCGGCTAATAAATTACACAAATACATTAGCCGTCCCTGGTTAAAAGTAATATTTGAACAAGTCCTGAACCAAAGTCCAATCATACGAGGTTAACGATTTAACGAATCAAAGTCCCCCAATCCCGTTTTATTGAGAATAATTGATTGCCTCATTCCATTGAGTCAATCATTTCATCCTTCCATCGTAATTAAGTTGTTTCTGTGTTACTGATAGCCCGTTATCCCATCGCACTTATTCTGCTGTCTCATTATAAAGAGGACCTTAAGTTTAAATATTACATGTAGATCTCACGCACGCTGAAAGGTTAAGCAACTAGTGAATGTGACGACAGCGATGCCTGGCGGAGATTTATAGTCGTTTTTTTGCGAGAGACGTGACTTAATGGAATAACGGGGCAAATCTTAGCTCGAATATTTGATTATAAGCCTATTGTTTAGATTACAAGAAACGGAGCAGACAAAATCACAACATTCATTGGAGTACTCATTGAGGCAATTAGCAAAACAGAGCTACAAGCCACCGCTGACGCAGTTTCGCCCAGTATTTATAATTACTTTTATTTCGGATTGGGTGGAATTATTTAAATATTTTACAGATTTTCAATTGTCGAAGAATCAATTGTTTCAATCGAGATAGCTATCTAGATAGGTCTGTCGTGATAGCTCATCTTTCTCTCAGTTCATATAAGCCCCTTAATCCATAAAAAAGTCTTTCATATTCTTAGACTCTATAGTTCTCAGGCCCGCTTCTCCTATTACAGTGTTTTATACATTCAAGAACATATATTTGATTTGTTTAAAACGCAGGGGAGCACAACAAATATTTACTAGGAATTTTCCTTATATTAGTACGTTTGGTATGCAGACTTCGACGAAAGGCCGAGATTGTTAGAATCGCGAATTGATAATAAAAGGTTGTTCCATGATATTGCGACCGTCTGCTTTAATTTAAACACAGTTACACCCTTAAGGATGACTTGGTCTTGCGTTTTATTGTGTCTAAGGTTTCTACTACGTGTAATGTTGAAGACCCATTCAATAATGGCGCCAACAGGTAGTTTATCAGGCGATTATTGGAAGACGTTGGTTGCTGCTTGGTACACAAATAGACTGAAAATACTGAAATTTCCATGCTGGGGCCAAGCTTTCGAGAGTAAATTCGATTATATCTTGAATTGCATAATTTTGAACGATTTGAAGTCTTTATCGGACTCATTTCAACTACACCTAGAACTAGGCGTGAATTATGGAGAGTAATTTAATTGCCATCAGTCTAGACACTTGATTGAGCTGACCGAAACAGAAAGTGTTTAATTTTATATACGCTTAATGTTGGTTCTACAAAATGCTTTGCTAGTACAGCTTATCTATTATCAGTTTTATTAACGTATTCCGCTTTTGCGCCCTTGTCCACCTGCAATAGAAAGGATGTGTCGTCTACAAACGAGACCACTTTTTAATGAAAAAGTCATTGTCGACGGAAAACAAGTCTTTTTTTGATAGCGTAACTTCGTCAGAAAAGACGTTTCCTTCTCGTAGCTACATGGGTTAAAGACGCATCACTACTTTAGGCCCTTCTAGAAATGAATTCCGTTTTGACGTTGGCAAACAGCTTTGTGAACCGAGATTTATGTAATTCATACTAAATGTCTGCAAGAAAGCCAGGCTCCTTCATGCACACAAAAATTCTATTCTCAACTAAAGAGCTTCACTATGAAGTTTGTGAGAAGTATGCATTGTCAATTATTTGGGTTACGTGTCCTTATGCCTTGCCCGAAATACTAAAAAATTATCTAGAAAGCTTCGTTGGAGAATCGAAATGATGAGTACATATACTAGCGGAACAGCTAGTGCAAAAAACTATAAGCTTCATTACTTTTGACTTGAGACTTCGCTAATAGCATTTTTAAAGTTTACTTTCATTATATTATTACTACAACTGTCGGATCAATAAACCAAATATGAAAAAAGAAAGCTGACAAGGCACAAAGCTTGTTGGGGCTGCGTGAATGACATTTTTAGACCAAGAGTTGTTTAAAAGGTGGTATGCAAGCGTATTTGCTCTATTCTTTGTATTTGTATATTGACCCTGGTTAGATAGAAATTTTTCGATAAGCTATTTTGGTTTCGCATTTAATCCAGAAACTTGCCATCGAATTAAAGAGATGACATTTTCAGGTTATTGACTTTTTTTTTACTAAGAAAAACATGTTATTCATCTATAATCTTTGACCAATAAGCGGATCTGGCACGATATCAATTTGCTTTATTCGTCTTAGATCTTCGTAAAAAGTTTTCGCAAGAAAGTCTTCAGTATTATAGGCATGTATTTTCAAGCTTGACACCTCTCTAGGCACTCCGCTGTTTGCATAATAGTGATCGCCGTGGTACTCGCAGCTTTTGTGTATAATTAAGCCTACAAGCCTGCAAGTAATCACAGGAAACCATTAGAGTAATTTTAAAAATAATCGGCACATATATATACGTTCCCCTTCCTGCTATTTGGAAAATGGGTACCAAAGTGACGTACAATTTAATTCAAATAATACACAACCTACTGGCCTACTCTTTACTAGTCAGTTAAATATTTGTGTGTCTAATTGTTAAGCAATAAAACTATACTGATCAGGATATATAAACGCTAAAAGCAGGGTTTAAGTACAAACCTATTAATAAGCCTTCGCGTCATATATTGCAAAGTAGAGCGCAAAAATTTGGTTCGAATTCCATTGGTCTCAGTCATTTCCAAAAGTATTTTTTTATTTAAAATAATAAGAGATAAACATATTGTCACAGGATGTGCGCTGCTTTTTGAAGCTAAAGTGGCTAGCTTTATAAATAATCCACATTTCATTAATTGAATGAGAATATTCAAGCTACTTAACTTATTTGAGTTTTATTTTCAAGAGTTCTTTTTTAGCTACAAGACTGTCAGAAAAGGCAAACCTTTAATTTTATAATATATCTTACTCATATTTCAAGGCCCTCTGCCCCGCCAAATGTTGTTTACCATAACATTCTATCTCCACCGTGGTCAATGCAACTTCTATATGCAAAAATAATGAAAACGTGGAAAATGTGAAATCGTTAGGGACATCACAAATAACAAGTAACATGAGTGATCACGTGGTTTCGTCGGAACACTTACGTGCACTGTAGAAAGTACATCAACGCTTGCTATTACACACCCGTTCAATGCACCCAGGCGTACTAACACAAAAGTTCAAGACAATTGTAAATGGTATATCCTAATACGTCGATTAATAGAATAGGTGTCTTTTCACGTAGTTGAACATTGCTTTTTTCTTGACTATATGCCGGAGTCTCTAATACATTACATCTTTTTGTACATGCCCCTTACGCAAAATGTGGTTTTACTGCTAACATCGATTGACACTTTTCCCGTTGGGCACGTGAAAGCAACGATTATATAACTTTACCTTTTAGACCCGCTTAAAAAAGGTTAAATTAGAGCAATTGGAACCAGGAAGTGGTCTCACAGTGACTTACTGCCACATTAGAGATATCACTTGTAAAAGTATTAAAAATATGCCATTTTTATAGTACTGAGGAATTTGTTCAAAGTTGCGGAGCGTTTTTGCGCCGTTGTGGTATTCTGCCAATTCTTATAAGAAATGACAAAGTAAAATAAAAGAAGCTGTTTCGTGATAGGTTATCAAACCATTTCTCATCGTTAAATTCGGAAATTTCTGCAACGCGCTCCCTCGGTATACATCTTATAGACATCAGGATTATATAAGAACTAGTAATTTAAATGGGGAAAGTGCGTTGAGGAAGGTTCATTTTTTTTTAGCAGCAGTTCCATATTTGAGTGGATTAATATTAAATAATGGCAATAAATCGAATTTTAGTTTAGATTGTAAGATCTGTTGTGTGACGTCATAACGCCGGTCTAGACAAAAATCGCTAACGTCGTTTGCTAGGCCTCTACCAACCACCTTACTCGGGCGTAACACGAAAGCCTGCCCATCGAAAATCGCGGCTTAAGGTATTCTCTAGCACATGATGCTGGTTCAGCACAAAACAGGCGAGCTTGCTATAGCTTTCATGATGCTGTTCGAAATTATCTATATATTCAGATAACAACTGAAAATCGGCAGTCTGGATTTGAGAGGAATAACATCTAGGTACGCTCCAGCGTGCTCATATAAAATGGCCTGTAGTTGAAGAACCTTAATGTCGGAATTCCAGTCCGGTAAAAACTTTTTGTGGACAGCGCGCACACATACTACCTTAACAAACCACCAAATTTTTCTGTATTAAGCCTGCGAATTTAGCCACGAACTAGGTATGTTTCTGAAATCACGCCGTACCTTGTCATCGAGATAGATCTCATGCTTGCCAAGGTAGTAGAATTAATTTAGCCTTTTTCTTGTATTCGCCAAAATCAGACCCATCATCTCTGAAAAACCGCTCTGCACAGGAAATCAAGCTGACAGCGGCTCGTTTGGCGATATCTGGCAGCAGTTCTTCAAACTTCTGCTCGGTTTTTCTTAAAAATTATAATCGTCTAGAAAAAGATCGCACTTCGAAGAGTTAGGGCGTGATGCGTTCTATTACTCAAATTTGAACAATCCGCATACGTTCCTAAGAATGATTATGAAAAATTATCAGAGACACGATTGAACATTTATTATCGAAACGAAACGACACACTCTATGAAGGTACCGGTTCAACGTATTTATTCAGGGGTAAACAAATAGGCAAAGGAGCCACTTCGTCCCCCTGTTAGCATCCTGCTCAAAAAGGTATCTCATTTTACTTTAAAATCTGAAACGGTGTTTGCAGGTTTATTTGAGGCACTGAGGGATATAGGGCGCTAAATTTTTGACCGCAGGGTATCGCGTCTATTCAAACTAAACGAGTTTCTTAAATCGATTTTTATCAGCAATTCTCGTTATTATTTAGCAGACCCCGAGCACTATAGACTAATTTTGACTTTGTTTTTCGTGACAGAGCCGAAGTTGAGGATAGTATCGCAGAGCTGTTAACATCGGCATGCGGTAACAATATTTTAGCCGCGAATAAGCTTACCGCATGAAAACGATGAAACTTTTTTAACGTAATCTACAGGTTGCATGGCAAACTGAAAGAGATAGTTTATCAAATCTAAAGTACAAAAAAAAGTTGCGTACTGGTATTTTTGCAACCTGCAGTATTTTTGTTAATATACTTCGTATAAATTTAAAGTTAGCCTGAATACGGAAAAGGAGCGGAGACGATTGAGTCGTTTCCATCCTTGGCTTTATTTATGTTGCTTTAGGCTGCACTAATACGCACAATTGTTTATGTAGAAGAACGCGGCACGTTCGAAGCGCATACATTTTGAAGTTTGAAGAACACATCTCAGAAAGAGATGTGTTCTTCAAACTTTTTTCGGCTTTATAAACTATTTTCGGCGTGACTTTGCCTGTATTACTAAGTTTTCTTGTATAAGTCTCTTCTGCGTAAAGCTGGACTGTTCTTTTAGTTTGGCCTCCTTGAATTGGCCTATTCGCGCGATCTAATGTCGATGAACTTAATTGTCGCAATTAAAGAAAATCACGACCAAATCTGGCTAATTCACGTGGTATCATGCAATACGCTTCTCAGCACAAAATAGTCTGATTTGGTATTCATCACAAAGCATTGTGAATACGGCTATGTTCAGAACAATTATCAAAATTTTGGTGACTGTGATGTAAAAATACAAGATGATTTAGTCTGCAGCCGATAAGAATCGATGCTGCCCATTCACTTTCTCGCAAGCAGAGTAATAACAATACTTATATAATAATAATAATAGTTGCAATTCAGGAATGATTGTTTTAAACGGAGAGTCATGTTTTTAACTATTTTAGTCTTCACCTTGCGGGTAGACGACCCTAACATCTATTAACGACTAGCACCGAAAGTCTTTTTTTAAAAAGTTGTTTGCCAAAGATGTCGACGCGCTTTCCGCTTAGGAACATAACTAAAATACACATATTGGGTATTTGATCTGAATTTGTGCACTATAACTGTACCCCTTTGACAAAACAACTTTTTGTATGATTCAATTTTACCTAATTTTTCATACGCATTTCTTTAAATTATTATCAAAGATTTTCAACCTAAAAATAAGAATTCGAGGGAGTTAAAGATAATAGCTTTTTGCTATCAAGGTTTATAACTGCTTGTATGGTTACCATGCCGCTTTGTAAGCCCGCTGGAAAAGCCCCACATGAGTCCAGCAGGGCCCATCCTAATTAGATTCTTAGAGTAAACGAATCCTTGACACTATACGTGATAAAATATAATAGGAAAAACATGTTCAAATAAAAATATAAACTCAAAGTTACCCGTGAATTGTTTTACCCGCTATCCTCGTATGGAACTACCTACTTTTGTCAAGTGCACGTATTTTCCTTTTTCATCGGTTGTATCTTCGGATAATCTCAGGGTAGAATTTACACAAGGATGAAAGTAGTTATTCGGAAAAGTAACTACATCCTTTCAGGCATTCTGCCGATGCTTTATTAAAATGCCTTTTGTGCTATGTGTTCTGCTATGCATTACACATGGCATATGCATGTAAAAATGTCATTGAACAGAAGAAATCCTTATAAATTGAACTACTAAGATTTTTAATCGAAGTAGATTCTTTGTGACTCAGATTTTTAATAACAAAAACAGCCTGATGGCAAAATACGTGTATAATTACACGATAGCCTACTAATGCAGGTCACTAACTGATGTGAAAGAAAAAGCCCTGTCTGTCGCTAAATGATATGCATACGAGCCATCCGTTTCACTAATTTTAATTTTATCTACTTCTGAGCACAGATGCCCTTATGTAAGTACGGCGACCACACATGGAGGGAGTATACAGGCTTTTAAATGATTAAATGTAAATACCAGAGAGCTTGATAATAAACTATGGAAATACAGTGTTGCATGTTCTAGTGGAAGATGCAACAGTCTCTATGAAAGTAAAAATGTGTGTCTTTGTTACGATACCGAGACCTCCAAACTATTCCACAACGAGGACCGTATCCCTATTCAGTCGATACGGTGTGCCCTCTTGCCAGATGGTAGAACTACTCATATTAATAGTGACAGTGTCTAGAGCACCGCGTTTTGTGTGACAATCGCGGAAATCTAGAACGAAGGTTTTGATCTGATCTTATCTTGGATCAAAAAACTTTAGAAAGGCATTTGGCGGGTTACAAAATACAAAATTAATTACAACATCCTCTCTTTCAATTACTTCAAAGTTTAACCATACTTTTATTGTTATCCTACAGCACTTCCAGTTTCTTGGGCAGAACGGTATGATTAACCCTGTCAAATGCACTTGAAGAATGCATTGGTTCATTAGTATACGAATTCTTTTTTTATTTGGCTACATTTTTCAAGCCGATATCATAATTACAAAGTTCTCGCGGATCATTATCTTATAAACCCATTTTTCCGTCGTTCTTAAAAATCTATTTTACAAAATATCCTTAGCGATTGGTTGCGGCTTCTTGTGCCGCTGGTCTACAATGACTTGGGTTTCCGTTTTTTAAAATTCGCACGTAGCTATAAATAGTTTAAAAAATGCTAAAACGATGTCACTATAAGCTTAACAATGAGCGTCATTGGAGCGATTATAAATGAACTTATTTGTACGTAACAGCTCGACAGCAAGCAGTTAGGGGTAAAGCTGCGTATTAAATATAGAAAACATATCTCGAAATCAATGCCTCAGTACTCGAATTCTCTGCCAAGAATAGACAAGATGGGTTGAAAGGATAAAATCGAATGGGATGGTAAAGAGAAAAGAAAATACATTTGGAATAGTGGGACGCTTCAGCATCGTGGTTAACTACGGCTGACCCGTCTTAGTAGGGGTATCCTCTTTACGCTTATTTGCGTATTGAAAAAAGGATTCAACATGCCTGAACGGACGCTGTGCTTTGTGATTTATGTAATCTTGTGCAATGGAGCAGCGTGGTTTTAGGAGGTATTCCTCTAGCGCATTTCTTCAAGTATATTGCCGTGGAAACCATAACGAACAGACATACTATTACGCTAATTCATACCTGTGTTACCAGACATTAATAATCAGGGAAATAAGGAATTAAGAGAGATAAAGTATTATTATTAAAGTTAATAGCTGTTTGCTTAGTTGCCATGTCGTCTCACAGGTCTGTTGGAAAAACCTTAGATTGGTCCAGTTAGACCCGCTCCCCGTAATGGGGGAAGTCCTTGATGCTATACACAAAAGTACATGATTTCGAGTGTTTGTTCATATCGGATGAACGACTAGTAGTAATAAACATAAAAAAAGAGTCTTAGGCAAGTTGCTTTTCTATTTATGCACACATTAGGTGTAAAAAAGTCGACTTCTATTTTAAAATTTACGAGGCAAATGCGCCATTTGAGTACGAATATCAGGTTGTACATATATCCTCAAAATATGTATAACAATCAACATTTGCGCGCGACCGTAAATATTTCCATTATTAGTTAACAAAAAGTCAATTGTTTTGATTTGGCTCGAGATAGACTTTTTGGGTAACCAGAAAGCCGCTTGTTTACACTACACAATTAGTTTAGAGCTATCTATTAGTGACCACTGTGTTCGAATCAAAGCTGTGGTTGCTAAATTCGAAATAGGACAAAAAACTGGGACGAGAAACTTTGGCATATAACGTATTTTATCCGGAACGAGAAGAAGTTGCCGCATGTTTTCATTGAAACCGTTTCATTGAAATTTCATTGATACACATACCATGTGTAGGTCCTTTGCAATTGACGAACATGCATTTCAAAAGTGATATATTCGATTTAAGAGGAGAAACTTTTAATCTTGAGACTGGCCACACGATCCAAAAGACGTGTAGCAACTGACAGAGCAGCGTTGAGAGTGCCTGTAAATTAAAATCCATATATTTCGTTACAAGCGGCCAAGCCTTTTTTGATTCCTTTGTATGCCACGAGGTACGTCAGACTCCCGGATGTTGGGTGTTTCACGACCCCAACTATCGCTACTCCTTACACACGAGTGGCGTCTTCTATCGAGGCAAGGCACCTCTACCCCTTCAAGATAAACAATAAACTTCGGCTGAGAGGTTCCACGCCACTTACCATACAAGCTTAAGCATCACATTATTATCTATCTCATTGTCTGCTAAGTTTGCTTTATAAAGAGGCATTTAATTTTTTGACATGGTATGTATATAATTCGATATATCAAAGATACGGATGGCTTCTTCACAAAGGATGGAATCGCAATATTGCCAGAAAGTTATGTATAGGTGTTCGATAATAATGAACAACATGTCCTTTGATGCATGCGCGAATAGAAGAAGCTGTGGCCTTTGGAAAATCGTCCAAAAGATTATCACGGAGTTACTCTAAGTGTATATATAAGTAAAGGTTTGTTAAGAAATTAATGCGAAAATCTTATTTTCAAACACCAAAACTAAGTGTTTATTACAAGATTGTAAAACTTTGGTCAGCGTTTCCTAACGTTAATTTCACACCTTTCCCTGTCCTTGATTTTGTTGATCAAGATGGAATTAAAGAAATTCTACAGGAAAGGCCTTAGGCAAAATAGTTCCAGCCAAAAAATGCTTGTGATCATTTGCAAGACGCTCCTTCTCTAGTAGTCGACTGCGATTTCAATTATATTGCAGAGGCGGTAAAACTAAGAACGTTTTCGGTTAGCTATGATGGGCGGATTTAAGAACATAACCGGAAGGATATAAGTGAATGGCCCTGAAACTTGGAAGCACGGTGCTGGACAACATTTGGCAATCTCAAAACTCTATGAGATTTTGAACTAATCTCTCGCGTCTTTTATATGTTAAGCTATTTAAATTTCATGATCTCTTAAAATAAGGCAATCGTACTTTTCACATTCAGTTTTTGCGTTGAAGTGATCTTTACGACTATTAAAATGCTATTTGGTAGTATTATTGCGAGGTGCAGATACCGTTAGTTCTAATAATCTTTTATGCAAGCAAATGCTAGCCTTATTGTTTAGTTAACTAGATTAGACATAATTATATCTTACTTCAAGTTACTAATCCTTTCGTTGCTTCGTTCATTTATGAATGTCGTCAGTACTGTTTTTAACGGTACAGTATTTGTAAAATGCTCTGGGTCTATATTTTTCGCTATAAGAGACCTGCCAACTTCAATAACAGGATTACATCTTTACTCTGTAGAAACTTTTTCACTATAGGTCAAAATTGAAAGTAAGTAGGAAAGAGTAGGATGCATTTACCTGGGCATTTACAGCGATAATTTACGAAATTTGTTATCTGAGAATTATGAATCCTGGCTTCTTATACCAAACCGGTCGTTACCTTTACATTTGGTTAGTTACGTTACTCTAAATAGCCTATAAGCAACATACTCGAATTTTCATCAAAGAAATGTTTCATTGCAGTATGAATGAAACTTAGATTACGCACTAGTTGTTCTTGTATATGACTTATTTGTGACGTGTGAATAAATGATCCGGTTTTATTTGAGGTAAAAATGGAGATTTATTTCCATCTGCCCACTGATAATTGTTCTGTGACGCGAAAATGTCTGTATATCAAAGCGTGTCAGTAAGCTTAGACTTTGCAGCCGAAAAAAATTATTTTTGACACCAGCTCTTCGATTCAATAGTGGGAGAAATAGACAACCTTGATCACCAATGGTAATCGCGCGCTCGAGTTCTGTGTTCTCACCACACCAAACGCGAGTTGCATAGCTTCTAGTTTTGGCGTGAGTAGCTAGTATAATTTAGCTTAATTTGATTTGGCTTATGTAAAAATATGTGATAAATTTACGGTTTTTTTCTTTACTATCAGACTAAATGCAGCTTGAAGGCCTGAACGAGCAACAGCAGCACTCACATATTGCTTTTCGAGAGCTAGATGTTTATGTAAAATTAAATGTTATACAATTATATTAAGCCTTGCTGTTCGGCAGAGCCTTAGATCGATTTTCGTTTTTTGTGCCTGTGTAAACTATTTCATAGAGTACTGACGTATCTTCTGCAATGATGATCATTTTGGATGACCGTTTTCGATGCTGCAGCACTTTTTTTAAGCCTGTTATTTAGTTTACTTTTGGTATGGCGGAAGGGCTATTTTAATTTCACTCAACCAAGCTATTATCTAGATGTAGTCTAAATTCTCAATCAGACATAATCGATGAAGAAGCAAGCATTCTGCTAAACCATGACTGCAAAACGTCCCCACACTAAAGCTCCACACAGTAAGATTAGATTCCTTTGATCTAATCATCTCAATGGTGGCTCTCTGCACCTTGCAGTAGTAAACTTTCCCATAGCTGCTATTAGAACAAACCTAATTTAAACATTTATACAACTTCCTAATAGTGTCATTAATTGTCATGAAGGAGGCGGATAGATAAATAGGCCGATAAACAAACTGTTAACTTGTCTGATCACAATTTAGATTACAAGAGACCTGTATTATAATCTGTAATTAACGCGGGTTTTCTGTCGTGTTATGAATTAATTGTGCTCATTTGAATTTGAAACATAATTTACTTTTAATGTTTTCGGTTTCGATAAAGGCTTCGATCTTCAATTACGGCGTCTAGACATTAAACTTATTATCAAGATTTATTAAAGGATTACAGATGGATTTCAGTCGAATTAATTTCTCGTTCTACAATATATCGTCATGATACACTAACAGAACATCAACCTGAATGAAACATAGTTTTCAGAAAAATCGCAAAAGAGGCTTGCCTTATCAGTTGCAAAATTGCGCATGTTTATTAAATTTCAAAAGTTTAGAGTGTGCTTATTTTGTCCAAGGAGAGGAATAGAGTGAATTCTTGAGTCTAAATACTTACCATTAGCGCCATTAGATAATTTCAATGCGAACTGACATCAAGTAAACGAAAAACAATTTTACTTGAACATTGGCCTCATAATAATGTGCGAGTATATAGGTCTCAAGTATGAGTGCTTTTTCGGAAAAACATTGAAGTTTGACACAGTCGGATTCGGTGCGTGATTAAAGTCTCCTATTAAAAATCTCCGAATGCGATTCTTTGGGGGCAGACATTTATTTCGAAACATTGAAAAAAAAAACCATTTAAACGCAGTCAGCAGAACCAATATTTTCGAATATTAACATGTGTTTTTTTTCCCTTATTTTGTGTTCCTTGTATAAAGCGCACTCAGCAGAATAGTAAAATATTATAAAAGAACCTGAGTAGCAGACTATAAGTCGAAGACCTGGTAAGTTTGGCACAAGTATTGGCGTTTTTTGGCATAGAATCAGTGCACTCAAAGTACGTATCGTAGATGGGGCATATGTGTGGAAGATTATAGACAAGTTCGGTATATAGATATAGACGGGTTCGTAGAATCCTGCTACTCTATCCAATGTGCCGGTATTAACCGTAGGGTACAGATTTAGTGCACACCTCGTAACTTGGTCTACCCTCGTATCACCTTTCATTGCCCACAGCTGCATAATTCAAATTTCCGCGAATCGTACATCAATTGCTGTGGCTCTCATCAAAATCTTCGCCGGCAAAGGTCTGGTAAAGGGAGGGGGGTACAAATACAGAGGAAGAGAATAATAGTAGGCTTAAATTCAGATTAGAGCTGAACCAAAAAATATACGTAGACTGCGATTAGTAGACTATGTTTATTATTCTGCCACAATAGTATATTAACACTAATAATGTACACGATTGAAAATGTTTTAAGGTGTTATTAATATGATTTGTTCATGGCTGTGTCCTTCGTCACTCACAAACTATATTTTTATGCGTGGAGGTGAAAGGCTAAAATCAAATCTCCAGTCGGGTTGAAGACAAACGTCACAAGAAACTGATCTGTTCAGGTTTCAAAGCGAAAAAAGGAACGTAGAGTAAATAATATCGTAACATAGGTCAACACGAAACAGTACTCAGATATAGTTGAATGAATCAGGAATAACTGAGCATTAACCTGAATAGTAAAAGACACCGACACGATACAGCTGATGATCGATCAACAAAATGCGACAAAGGAACGTGAAAGCTGTGAAACATAGACGAATGAACTTAGCCAGTGACCTTCGCACTGTGAAACTATTAACTACATTTTAGGTTAACATGGCTTTTTGCATGTATGATGCCCATATATTCATGTGCACATTCAATGCTGCCCTTAACTTGTTGTTATGGTGAGATATTTATCCACTATTCTGTTCGTAATCCTTATGGTTTGTTCGCTGAATATCTTGTGCTAATATGTACATATTTGCTCGTTGCTAAGTATAACAAAATTCAATGGTATTGAATTCACTCTAGTCCGATGCGAGGTCCGGTACTACGACGACAATATTTTTCTGCGTGCTACATGGCCCTCCGGTTTCTTTTGTGCCCCATGTCCTCTGTCGATGAAAATACTTCTCATTTATGCTATAATTCTTTCCAATTTCTCCTCTCCTCCTTTATGCACCAGTCAGCCGTTTGGCCCAGTCTGACGCTGATTCTACATATACAAAGTGAGTCGTTCGAGCAAAGAACGAAAACGAAGTCAGAGACGACAACAGGAGTGAAAGCAGAAGGATGGTTGGTGCAGAGGAGATTACAGCCAAACGGTGAGAAACGGTGTGCGTCTGTCTACGACCAACAGAAAGAACTGGGCCAGACGGAGAGCGCGAAAGCAAGGCAAGCAAGAGCAAATCGGGACGAGCGCTACATATATATATGGGGAGAGAGAAAGCGGTAAGGAAGGGGAGTAAGAAGTAGAGCGTTGTGACGTCAGCCATGATAGTCGTAAACTTCATCTTGCACCACACCCCTTCGTTCTGCTACTACTGTCGGGCGCGGAGTCTCTCGCTGCTGCTATTCGTCTTTACTGTTCTCTTTCAAGCATGTTTTTCCATGTCTACTTCGTTCACTCTCTGTACGGTCCTCCAGCATTCTCTTCGCACTCGTCTATATTCGTAAACGTACAGGCTGAATGCGGGACCGAGCCGTCTGTCGGGCGTCGACATGTCTTCTTTCCATTCGGTATTCTCTCTGGGTCGTATTGTGCACTCGCTCACTTGTTTAGTGCACAGTTGCACAGCCGAAGACGGCACTGCCGCCCACCCGCTCGCCATGCAGCCAGTCTGCCGGGCTCCCCAGTTGCTCTTGTGTCTTGTCTCTTCGCTTACGCTATGTCACTACTATAGCTACAACTAGCTACTGCCCTTGTCTGTTGGTCTCCAACTCTCCTTCCTCTAGTTCGCCAGCTCGCGTTCATCGTTTTTCCCTTCTTGCCATCGCGCTGCTTCGTAAAGCGGCCGTGGCACAAAAAGAGTTTTAGCCTCGAGCGACGACGATGTCACTCCCACCGTTACCATCGGCGGCAGAAAAACGTTTGCAGGGAAAGATAGACGAGGTCTAAACGTGCTCTCCGGGCTCAGTAGCGGATCGCGGTCGGTGCAACTTCGTAACTGTAACTGTGTCGAGAAGTTCACTCCTCGAGACTAGTCTAATGCACCGCACCGGTTTTGAATTCGCTTGCAAACGTTATGGCTTCTATACGATCAAAAAAACGCGCTATTATTGCCAACACTTATCACCTCCTTATTGAACACTGATGTACTGAGCTCACGGTTGCGACACGGTTGAGCTTGATAATGGCAGACCACTCGATAGTCTAATTCAAACTTTTATTGATTCATGCTTATTAAAACATTTATAGGTATATACATCGCCGAAGGTAAATAGAAAGCGGTAATTGCAACTTAAGCGTTCCCTTTGAAGTACTCGAGGAAACACAAAGGAAAACTGTATCACATTTTTTGCCCTCAGTGAACGTGAGATTATGCTTTTGTAAAATGATTTGCTGATTATTTGAAATGACTAGCTGACATACGCGATTTTAATTTATTTTGAAGGGGCAAGTTTTGATGATTCTAAAGGAAGCGTATAACAAAGAATTGTATTTAAATTATTATACAGTGCAATTTCTTTCTGAGTTAGATGACGTTTGTGCACTCGGACTTATAGCATACATTTTTGTAGCATACGATATAGATATTTCTGAATAAATGCAGTTAAAAATTGTAAAAATTGCAACAGTACGCCTTGTGGCACTATGTAAGCGCACACTTGGAATCATACTTACGGGATTGTATTTGAAGCTGCCAGGCAGTAAACAACATAACCAGGTAAGGTCAGATCTTGGTAGTAGGAGGTTAGTATATCGGCAAAGCCGTTGCGGAAAATTTTAAGTGGGCGTATAAGACTGGCCGGACTATCATAGCAGGAATGCAGTCCTGACGAGGTAGTTTCAAATGCTGCACGGCGTTTCTAATTACTGGTTGACCTTATTAAAACACTCATGACCACTCATCTTTAACCATGTTTTTACTAACCTAACATCTCACTGCACTTAAACAGGACTAATTTACAGTAAATATTACAAACGAGGAAAATATTATACGAGATTATATCAATCTGAGATCCGACGGACGAACGTTCCCCAAGGGACGTCGATGTTCCAAGGTCTTGCGCAATCTACGCAGGCAAGAGCTACACACGTTACATATGTATATATATAAGGAGAGAGAAAGCGGTAAGGAAGGGGAGTAAGAAGTTGTATCCACGCTAATGGTGTGGTTAAGATTTTTCATTTTGTTTTTTCCTGGCTTCATGCTGCATTTTCTAGTCTGGTATCGGATAGTCAATGGTTGCACAAGGTCTAGTGTATTTTTGAAATGAAACTAATTTTTCTTGCAACATTATACTAAGTGATAGTCAGTGTTATATATTTGTATTGCAATTATTAAATTATATTGTAAATGGTTAAACCAGCTCTTCGCATATATGTGTGCTGTGAACCAGTTAGGTACTTCCTACAGTGAACTTGAAAGTTCATTGAAGCTGAGGTATAAACATTTTAATGAATATGAGCCACACAGATTAAGAGTTCTTTTAAGCCAATTTTTTTTTCCGAGAAGCGAAAGTCGTCTTACGCTCAGAACTATCGGACCTCGGGACTTACAGAGTGACAGAATTATGGACTTGTACACTAAAGAATTCAAAATCACCCAGGAATGACTTAGACGAAGGTCAACTGCTTCAGTTGCGAAATGCGTATTATGTGAAGAAAGAACGACTAATAGTATCAGTTTATTTCTTAATTGCAGCCTTAGAATTAAGCTGTTTGAAGGAAAAAAAAGTTGCTTAAATTAGTTTGACCGAACCTAAAAATCACAAGCTGTTTTAGAAAATAGCTAGTAGGAATTAGATCAGGACAATATAAGTTCACACGATTCGATGAAGAACCTCTCTGTAAAAACGAAATCAAGTTTGCTTTCCCAAGCTACGTTTGAAAACATGATTAAGTACATGGAAAATATGATACTTTTATACCAGTTCAGCTCGAACGGTATTTAATGGTTAGTTTTTTGAAAACTCATGAAATGCTCTTTCGAATGCTATTCGCCTGTTTGGTGCTTGATCTTTCATCATTAGCATAAGTTTGTATGCATGCCATCATTAAAGCTAGCTGGCCAGTCCAATATCAGCGAAAAACCACAAGATTATAACCGTAATCAAATTACTTTTTATTATTTCTGCGGATAGTAAAATTTTAGAATTCTTCAGCTATTTGGGTTGCAATGGATTTTTCGCTAAAGAAACCTAAGGTGCCCAGTGAGGATGGAATCTTCTGCACCCGTTCGCTAACAATATATCGAATGTTAAGCACGAAATGGAGGGTTGCCATTGGCCTATAGTTATTTGTGTTGGGCATAGCTTCCTTTTACCTGCAGAACTAATATATGAGTTACGGAAGAGCTTAGGACATTGCCTTGCATATAATGCCTATATACGCATACTATACAATTATCAGAATGAAATATTATTTTATAGACAATAAAAGTATATTATAAATGTAATTATTATCATTGCTGTACGCATTTATGGGGAGTCATCCACGGTCGACAAAGAAATGAAAAAAGCGACTCCGCTAAAAAATCTTATGGGGGCGCGGCACTATTTTCCATAATCATAATGCATGGCATGCCCAGCTAGCATCATTTTAGTGTCTACACGTAGTAAATCTAACACAATGCGTTTTTGAGGAAAGCTGTTTGTGCGACTTAAAGAGCAATCTAACACTCTTTTATATTTCGGAAAAAGAATTTTGCAACTATTTTTTTTTAGATATACATTGGAGTTTATTGCTCAAAAAAGCCTAGGATTGGTACAAGCAACACCGGCAAACAGATGTGAACGTCACATATGCACGCATATGCGTGAACTTCTTGACTTTTTATTAATATTAACCCGTCTTCCAATGTATTGTAAGAAACTTCTATAAAAAGAATATACATATATTATTCATGGCCATTAGAGACAAGATGCGAGTTCAAATAGTTGATCTACATACTTTTGTAACTCACATCTTTCATTTCACATACAGATTTTCATCTGATGGAGTAAAGTGTCTTCCCTGCCGTGCTCGCTCATTTTAGCTAATATTAGCAACATCCCGCAACCTGGGCCTCGTTTCGTTTTCCTTGGATAACACGGGGTCTATTGAAAAATCAAGAGGGTCGCTGCTACGGGTTTCTTTCTGTTTTGTTCCGGTCTGTACAAAAAGATTTGGCAATCCGTTGAAGAAGTTCGTACCAGGCAGCAGACAAAAGTAGACAGACAAGATATTTTTGGTTTCACTATCACCGCTCTTTCAAATGGCTCGACTTCACTGGTTCAACTGCGCTCCTTGTCTCAATTCAGTGATCTTTCCTTGCTTTTGAATCTTTTTCTAGGGCTACTCCGTTTGCTTGCTTGTTCTTCATGGTTCTACTTGGACTCCTCACAGCAGAGCTCAATCTTCCGTAGGGTTTGGTCCGTCGAGTCCTCCTGCTCCAGAAAAAAAAGCTCAATGGTTGACCGGTGCTTGGCGATTTGGCTTTAGCTAGCAACGTCTTCATTTATCAAAAAGTGTCTCCTTCGTAGTTTTTAGAGAGTTTCAGTCTCCGTGTCGTCAGCCTGTCGGGGTATGGATGGGGACGGCTCGAGAAATAAAGATGGCAAAATAGGGAGGTGGTAGAAAACAGAAGGAGAAATCGTTCAAAAGGGTGCTACCTCCCATCACATTAGTGTGATGTGTCACCAGTAGCGACATACTTTACTGATGAAGACCGGGTTCTGAGTTGTGGTGTTTTCTATGCTTTCTCTCTGATCAGATAGTAGGGATTCTACGCACTTCCTGGGTTCTGCTCTTGCGCTGTTTGACGTTACACTTGACGGCTTTGAAACTGCCAAATGGCCCCATATAGATTTTGAATTTTATCTTCCGTTGCTTACCGAATCCCTTTTGTAGAACAAATTCATATACTTTTTAAGTACATCAATAGACTTTAGTAATACGTGTGAAACAAAAAGGATATAATATCGGCAAATAGATTGGCAACAGGTTGTCGAGAAATTAAAGGATTGTAATTGTAAGCGATAATGATGAAACAAGTTGTTCAACAATTGCAGTCATTGGTTGATAAGTTCACACCAAACGCTAGTCTGTAAGATCCAAGACTGTGCTTACTAATTAGGTGCCATCAAGGACATGATTTAACTATTAAAAATAAATCCATGCTATTGTATGTCAAGACTTAAATTCCATTAGTAATCATCGATCCTTTACAAAACGCCGATGAATCTATTGTCGTCAATGCAAAGATGACAAATCTTTACTAAGTTAAAAAAATATACTACATACAACGAAGCCGTGTCCTAAAATTAATACTGGGTAAGTTTCGATTTCCATGTCTCTATTAGTGTTTATGCCCGTCAGCCATGTAGCTGTAGAGTGCCTTAAAAGATCCATATTACTATTATTCATTGTAGTGTATTAGTAAGTTGTAACTGAAATAAACGGGTATATATCACTGAGATCGTCATGTTTTTGGACAATCTTTGCATCGGCTATCCATTTTGAACTGCTGTGATGAAAGTAGTGGCGAAGCAATCTACATAAGTCGATTAAGTTGCAAGTTAGCCATTTGACTTCAAAATTGTAATTGGCACATTGTTTAGCCTTATTTTCTCACACAGTTCTTTGAACAAGGTTGGTCAAAGGATTGAAAGTAGCAGACCCAAGTCTCCTACTGCATTCTACTATTCGATCTCCTCTTGTTTTAAGTTGTCATATTTTTATAGAAAACAGTTTAATTAGAGGACGATCTCGATTGTCGAAGTAACCGTTTTAGAAAAATTCAAAAGTTAGTGAAGCGAAAGTCACTAATATAAAGATTTCGTTTAGGCCAAGTAATCAGTAGCCTCTCAGTGTGCACGTGAGTTTTTTTTATCGCTGATAGCAATACATTTTACTATACGAATTTTAAAATTAACGAGGATCTAGAACAAAAGCGGAAGTGACGTTATATCGGCAACAGAGGGATTCATCCAGAAGAGCCGCCGCCGGAGTTATATATTATTTGTTTTTGAACTTTTGATATCCATTTGTGAACTCCTGGCCAGGATGAAATTTGGCTAAGCTAACACCTTCTTTTTTGTACCCTAGCTATGCATTCAGGCTCAAGTCTGTAGCAGCATCGTTCAGGGTTGAGCAATACTGTGAGTACTAAATGTCTTTCAAGAAGAGCTTAAAATTAATGCACTCAATACACGAAAGCATATTCATGAATGAAAATGTAATAAAAATATAGTGTACTTAAGAGTAAAGGAGTCACCTAACTTGGCAGTAATATCATGTTCAAATCTGTTTAAATACATAACGAAGACGTCATGAAATATATTGTTCGAATAAGAAGCGCTGAAGACTCTTAGATGACCCGAACGCGGTGCGGAAAGATGGTTTTAGTGGCTTACGTTTCTTCATTCCACTACGATGTGTAGGCAGCTCGTTCATGAGCTTTTTTTCACTATTCAAGTGTTCTTCTTGAATACCAACGTACATATTATCTGCTCTTCTTACGAAAATAAAAGAAACTCCGAGAATTAAATCAAGAAATTGAACTAGCTCGAGAATTCTCAGAAAATTTATACGTGATAGCTTACCGAGTAACACTTGTGAAATTGGTCGCCCCCAAATTGAGACCTGTTGCGTTGCTTTTTTAAATTCTTTTGCGTGGTTCTATATTTTTTATTTCGACTAGCCAGTGTTTCGAAAATGTATAAAGGTGCTTTTGCTGCGACTGGATTATTATTATTATTATTATTACAATTATATTACATCAGGAGGCACATTAAATTTGTATTCAAACTCGGTCTCGGTTGGAAGCTGAGCCCTCTGAGCAAGTACAGTTTTGTCACACTTCATAATTAACCCATATCTTCTATGGCAATGACTTATCACTTTGACGTTCATGTTTTGCAAATAGCCCCCATGGCGTAGAATAGTTTAATTTTGGTAACACTGATTTTACATAAGCAGCGTAAAATCAAGTAGTTCTATGCGGTTTAGAAAAGTGAAATTATATTTCATAATTCTGAGTCACAAGCCCATATGCAGAGCGCTCAAAAAGCTACTAGAAGTTACGTAAGTCGCTATAAAGGTGCCATGCAAGGTTTAAAAAATAAACGTCCTACGACTACCTCAGCGCCTGCAAAATTTGAAAAATGTCTCCGGAAAGGAAAAAAGTAATCTGGTTAGCTTTCCTTTAAACGTTTCCTGTAGTAGCTGTTTCGCGTATTACTTCTTTATTATCTGGCATAGCGTTGCCAAGCCTTGTTGACACCCTGTCTATTTCTAGAAAATGTAACGTGTCGTCTCACAAAGTATTTAAAACGTGTTTTGCAAGCGAGCGGCGCCAACTGAGTCATCTGCGTTAAATGGGTAATTAAATCCTCTTCTAAAGTCATGCAAAATTTTTAAAAGAACATAGAACATATGCAATTTAGTACTTTAAAATATTTTCCTGTTAGTGAGCATAGATAAAATCATGTAATTACCTGTACACCGCTTAGATGTCACATTGGCCACGTACTAACATAATTACTGATTCTCCTCGATCAAAGGCAGAGAGAAACTGTGCAGCTTTCACAAATGTGTACTGCTTTAATTTAAGCTAAGTGTCAGTCTAGCCGTATTCTAATTGCATAATAGATAGCAATTATGCTCATTGTGTACCATTTTAGGCCCACATTTGCCGTCCAAATGAATACTGACTTGTGAAACTCTTTTAAACAAATAGTACAATTCAGCTAAAAAATCTTTCTCTAAAGAAGATCGTACGCCCGCGTGAAAGATAAAAGCAAGGCTGGTGTTACGTCGTTCTTTACTTGCGAATGTTCCGCCTAGTGGTCCAACCATCTCTATGCTGCCGTCGGCTACGGAACGTGTAAGTTAGTACATGCAACATACTCGTATGAGTCGTCTCCATCTGACGCCACCCTTGAGTGGCAGATCAACAATATGGCTCCAAGTCACGCACTGCTACGACTAGCCATCTTGTTTCATGCTTTTCGTTTCCTTGCCAGCCTAGCAAGCTGTGTATCATCTACTCTGCCTGCACACTTTTTTTATTCGAGACGATCGTCTTCATCAACTCTGTATACAAAAATGAACGTGCATGTATCGTGTATTCTTTTTTGCTTTAAATGTATGCCACTTTGTTCGACTGCCGCTTAATCGCTGCATAGATTATTCGCTTATATAAGTTTGATATTCACAATTACGGTCTTCAGTCGATTTGAGATTTTAATGTAAATAATATCGGAAACTGGCAACCCGTCGTCATCGTATTTCATTCATTTAATCGTAGCATGAACTCAGGAGATAAATTATATAGCATATATACTATATATATAAAAAATAGCGAGACTTTCATTGAAGCACTAGCTCGTATCGTAGTTTCATCGTATTTCAATGTCCTAATACAGCCACTATACAGAAGCTAGCTGGAAAGAAACATGTGCATGATAAAGTCTACTCAAAGCGCTAATCATGCGAGAGTACAAATAGTCAATGAAAGAAACGAATGTTGCAGATGAGCTAAAGCAATTGATTGAGCAGTGAGCTTACAACAATTAACTTAAAAGACAATTTTAAATGCTCGTACTCAACAAATGGGCACAAGCTGAAGATGGAGTACAGTTTTGCGCTCTAACGGAAAACCCACTCATTCGGTTTTACAGCTGGACTTCTGCGCTTCGATTATGAATGGGTTTATCGAATTCTAGGCTATTGTCTATTTAATGCCAAGATATACGAGGCCACTGAGAAGCACAGGTGAAGCAGACAGTGAGCTATTTCATAAGATCTGTGCGTCAGACCATGTACAGACAGGCTATACATGCGCCCTAACGGCAATGTTTCACGTGTTTTTCGAAACATTTAATTTATAGTATACAGACATCGATATGCATGCTAAATATCTTTTGTATTTTATAGTCGTTCCTACGGTCGAGAGCGAACGAACAGTTTCTATTATTTCCGATTGAAACCATCTTGAACTATCATTGTAATTATTATTAGAAATAGGTTCTGCTTTCCGTTTAAGACCTATCTGTTCAGCGGTGAATACATATAATTGGCAAACAAATTATTAGGTCGTCGTAAGTTATTAAGCAAATCAAAACCTTGAATAATTTTTAACCTACATAAAGTAGAAAACGATTAGTATAATTCTCTTAATCACTGAAACTAACGCGCTAAAGGTCTTCAACAGCTCTCTGATTTGCAATGCCGTGTGTAGTTTCGCTCTCAATGGCTCGTTCAAGAGGATATGCTATGTCACTTATCGCTCTTTTTAAAACGTGCCAGCACCCGAAATCAATTTGGAATCAACTAAACGAATGACATGGAAGTCAAAACCATTGCTTGATTCCGTTTCCTTCAATCTAAGCTGTGATTGAACTGTGCAAATAGGGTCGTGCGTCGTTATTGGGTAGCCTCACTGTATGCGATCGATCGTCTTGGAAAAAGAACAAAACTCTGCTGTCCATTTACGGATTAGACTCTACTTCAGAGATGGTCAAAGCCCCTTGCTTTATGGGTTGTGGCTTTCAAGCTCTCAGGTATGGACAACATAAGCCAAAACGCTATCGAGTCTTTTTTAATCTACTAGTTAAACGGTGACATCATTGTTTATTCCCTGGCGTTTTTCATATACACCAAATAGTTTTTAGAGAGCAACATTATGAGTAAAAAATTTAACTCTCCTCCTCAAAAATGTGTCTCGTTATTCGATTTGTAATGCCTTACTAACAAGCGTGTTGGCCAACTAAAGGCACTTCGATACTGATACCGCGCATAAGCAATCTGTAATACCGACTGAAGCTGTTGCTGAAGATGATAATTATTTAGTTAGTATACGTTACGTAGTTACGACTTCGGAGAGTCAACAGTGTAATACCAGCCGCACAGAATCAATTGTCTAGCGATGAATATCGCTCTAGTTCGCCGCTCAAATCAAATAAGGCGCTTCGTTCAGAAGAAATGTTTACTTTAGTAGACTTTTAGTAGTAGTAGCGAGCATGCTTTAGGGTTAGGCCAAAATTTCGTATTAAAAATATGAAATGTTTGAGAAGCGTCGCGCCCAGTGACCTGTATATACTCAGTGGATAGCGATAAAGGTTCACACAGGAAGGTTTCAACTCGCTTCAATTACCTGAACTCACGCTATAACAACAGATTACTCTGTTCTCGCAAACCTATGCAATTTTGTACTCATATAATTTTTCGATCTGTCTGAACACTGAAAAATAGTATACAAGCCCTAGTGAATAAATTTACATTAATAGAACCTGTTATTTATTGTACCGACTTAATAGATTTGTAAATTTCTGATTTTCAAAGCTGCTTTTACCATATTGCACGATTTCTGCTATATCAAAGCCTAACTTGAGGAACGTTAATATAACCACGCATTTCGCGACCGATATCGTCGTACTATATACTGGGTACAAATCTGAAATGTTTTGAACCGTTTTTTGCATCTTGTGCAGATAATCTTTGCTTTATACTTATTTATTTATCACTAGCCCGTCTGAAATAGTATGTTTAATGGTCAAGTCCACGCATATAGATGCTTAGGCCCACACAACCATGAACAAGCCCACAAACTATAAACTCAAACAGCTAACCAGTCAACAACGTACATGTATTTAACAAAACATTATATGATATTTTATAATACTTATTTTTAACTGTTAACTGTAAGACCACACAAACACAAGAAGTGAATCATGTGTAAAATTATCTAGCGTTAAGATAGGCTGCATGTAAGCAAAGTTTCATATAAGCAATTAGTGATACAGGATAGGATGTAATGCTGGAATCAAGGGTGGGTATAAAAGAGTAGGTAAAAGAAGGGAGTACATATCTTTAAATGTAGTGTCTTCAATAATGTCAAATACTTTCACTAATTATAACTATAGTTAGATTGCTCTTTGCAGCAGGAAATGACAGCACATCGCGCAGACCTTTTTGTTATTATTTGGGAATACTTTGACGACATGGTGAATTGTCATGTTGACGTACTGCAATAGCTAACTGTTGTCCTAGTAAATAAGCTAATTGTTATTGGAGGATCTTAGGTCCGGAGGTTACTTTCTCGTGATTGACTTTTGATATCAATGAAGAACATGATTCAATTATGTACAGCAATGATAAAATATTTTTTTTTTTTTATACATTTTATATATTTTGGGCCTATTAGATCACTCAAGCATTACTGTATAACGGACCCCAAAAGTTTTATTGCATGTTGATGTATGCAACAGTGACCATATCAATAATCATTTTGTCAACGATTTATTCCATGTCGTGAAAATAGCTCGCACCAAGGTTTGGATACTTTATTTTTAAAGTCAAACGCTTTTGCTGCGGTTTCAATATTATAGATCCAAACTCAGTGATGATAGTTAAATATACAAATCGCGTTTAATTATACATTTCCATAAAACGAAATTTCAAAGCATCCCGTGAAGTTTTATGAAGACGTTTCGCATTTGAAGCATTGCCGCTGTAACCTGTGGAGCGGTGTAGTTTTACTATATTAAAGATTAGGGGCTTCGTCAAAGTATATATATATCTTGAAAGAAAATTAATGTCTCTCGTGTACAAACTTTATCTAAATGAGAAGAGATATTTGGGTGGAATGCTTTGCATGTGCCGACAAATATTCGGTATTATTATTACTTGCTTTCGCGATGACTTTGATTCGATGCCAAGATCACTTACAGCTAATTTAAAAACCTTCTACAAATTCACAAATAACTGTTTAACCGCAAATAGCCATGGGTATAATGATCTTTGCACACGTAGAGTTCAAACGAGCCATGTCAGAACAGATCAGAATTTTGGGCTAGCTAAAGGTCAAAGGTTCGAAAAAGTTTAAGAGTTAAAAATGAGAACATTTTAATCAGACGAAACGTTGGGGTTTATTTTGACTGCTTAATTGAGTTTGGCTACTCTTTTCTCCTAAAATTCCTAGATTAGTACACAACGCATTTTAAGCATTGCCTATGAAGACTTGCAACAAGATAGATTGTTAGCTCAACTAAAAGAGCTTATAGCTGCAGGTAGGAGCTCTTTTAGCGTGAGGTGTTAAAAAACAGCTGGTCCTCGCTCATATGTTGAATATGAGCCCTCTCTTTTGGCCATGCAGAGTGCATGGTTTTGTTCCAGTGAAAACTATTTTTTGTGGTACTAAGCGCTTTTTGGTAGCGAGAATGAGAAAATAATTTTACGTTAATGTATAACGCTTGAGCATTGAAAAAAAGTATAAAAACGTAGCAATAAACAAAAATCGTTGCTACTTTTTGAACAATCATGTAATTGATACAAAAACTTTATTGAAAAGTTAAAACCCTACGTCTTTCACCTTTAGGTTTAAGTGAGTTATAACTAAAGTGGTTACAAAAATGAATATATTTAATCGTTGTGGCGACCAGCAAAGGCTTTCGTGTCTTTTGGGCAATATGTTCACCAAATTATAGTTTACTTGGTGTCATGTTTGTTCCTGAGTGAATAGAAGAATTGGCCTGCTTTATGACGCCCAAGAGAGTTCGCGGCAGCTAACAGATCCCCGCTACGGAATTTCAATGCGTCTTTTGCATATTCGCTTCGAGTCCGGGTTCGTCGGCATATTTATTGAGGTCGCCCATTCTTGCTAAGGAACTTATATTATTGACTTGAGTTACCCTTGGGGTTTGTCTAACGGAATCGAGCCCTACCGCCCAGAAACACTTCGTTTACCCAAAGAATGTCTCCAAGCGGTCCACGTTTTTTTCTTAGAGAGTTTGAGTAATTCAATTTTTCTACAACCAGAATTAGTGGAGTATAATGTCTGTTCTATATAAACTGAGTTTAGGGTCAGTCCCACTCGAACTAACTTCCGTTTCTTCCCATTGAATTAGTTTAATGGTTGGACTAGTTTTACCATCCATCTCTCTCTAATTCCTTTTTCCAAGTTTACACTGATCTTCATTTAATAGTACTATAGGCTGATAAGAGGAAGTCGTTAACTTCATCGGACCAGGAAGTCAGTCTGGTTAAGTTCTCCTCTTCCCCAGGTGAGCCAGTTCCCTCTACAGGGCCTATCTCACTTGCGTGGCTACTGCACCTGACCACAAAGCATCGTGTGTCCCGTCCCTAATATGACTTAAAAGTAACCTGAGGGGTCGCTCCTTTTCCTTTAAGACCTCTTTTGAAAGTTCTTCCGCGATGCTGATTCGACAAGGTAATAAAGGATTTTAACACCTTGATTCTATTTTTTAGGGACAACCTTATTGCTGCTGTCATGCGTTGCTCTCTGACATAGGTGTGCACCGAACACATTGCCAGTATATGGTAAGCCCAATCTTGTTGTCCCGCTTTGCACAAGAAGCAGCTATCCGGGAGGCTCTATCAATTCCTCTAAGATAGCCTTGAAAATCACCGTGACACATAAGCAGTGGTGTAAAATAGTAGGTAAACTCTGTATTGGCGCATTAATTGTTTCTCAA